>NC_072437.2:65018586-65319239 GCF_028878055.3 Symphalangus syndactylus
GATTTTCTCGTCTCTAAAACATACATAATATCATCACACCTAATTTCACCAACTTAACAGAGTTACTATGATGAGGAAATGAAATAATGGCTGTGAAAATTGATTGGGAATTGAAACAGTATATAAATAGGAATCTGTGAGCACCCTTTGACTTCTAACAAGATAATTTTTACCAATATAACTCTAAAAAGAGAACATTTTATGTCACATTCCATACCAGCTGTCATTTTAAATGTTGTAAAAAGAGTGAAAAAGGATATCTGCCTTGTGATGCTCAGCAAATATTAAACTGCTATTATTTCTCTCTAGACATGGAAAAAATATATATGTGGTTCAGTGAACACACACAAAAATGTCTTCCCAGGGAATTCACTATTTTAGTAGGCAGAGTAAAGCCAAATGCAGGAAAACCCAGGACATAAGAAACATCTTAAAGAGTTGCAAAGATAAACTAGCAGAAAACTCAGCAGGTAAATATAGAAGACAAGTCCAAAAACAAGCAATACAAAGAAAACGTGGAGAAAATTTTTGCAACAAATCAACTGGACACAAGCTCCAGATGAAATGATAATCAATAAGCAGACAACATATGTTGGAAAATATTTCTGCAAGAGCACTGGAGAAAGCTGTCTTGAGGTTTCCATTTTTAATCTTCTTCTCACCCTGACACCATTTTTTTTTTTCCTTTGGCTGAATGGAAACCTTACTTAATCAAAGGATCACAGCAAGTTTTTATTTAAGAAAACAAAGCAATAATAACCAACAAAAATTTTGAATCTCTCTTATCCAGGAGGTTTCCCTGCTAATATAGGAGAGTATGTGAACTGAACTTCCCAAGAGAAAAAAGAATTGATGTACCCTTTGTACTTCTCCAAAATATTGTTGAATGATTGTACATTGTCACTGTGCAGAAAATCGAGCTTTCAAATAAACTTATATGACAATGTTGGTTGACGTGTTCTACCTACCATTAAAAACACAATCACATTAAGAGAAGTTAAATTTTATGAATTAATTTTTAGTAGACTATTAACACAGTGAATGTGTTCAGAATCTTTCTGTTGCAATTTTTATTTTAAAATGTTCATAAAATCATGTAAGTGTATATTTTAAAATTTTTTCTTGTCTATAACTCAAATAATGCCTTTTATTTGAAAGATAAAAGTCCTGATGAAAATCTTTACTGCTTCACGTTCCTCTTATTTCAACACATCCATAAAAATACACATGATATAATTGATATTTTTTCATGAACTCAGGCTTTTTTATAATATGAATTAATTGTAGCTTTCTTCAAACTATTAAACTGTATGTTCAGAAAGGCTATGTGGCTCACCATTAATAAGTAGTACAAAGTTAATATCATGAAATACTTACAACTTCAAATATTTTGTAATGCACAGAATTTATAATACACTGCTATATGAATAAGTGTAGATGTTACACATTTGTTTTTTTCCTAATAGCCCTATATGTGTATTGTACACTGTCAATGTGCAGAAAATAGAGAACAATCAAAATATATGGAAAGTTTTAAATTAAAAATAAAAATGTCATTTAAGGAGACTTAAACAGGTGGCTACATAGCTCCACCTCTAAAAGGGACTGATTTTTTTTTCTAAAAAAACTTCTCAAAGATAAATAATTGGCTGGGTATCATTCTTAAAAATAAGATAATGAGATGGTTCTAAGAGGGAATGCCTTACCAGTGATACAGTCAAATTAAAACTACTCTTTACATATACACATAATAAGATGTTTCATGATTATACAGATTCATTATGAAATACGAAGTACAGAGAGAAGTTTACACAAAACGGGTCTAGGAATGGCTGTGAAATCTGGATTGCTTCATAAGACATGATTGATATCATTAGGAGTTAAGGTTTTACTTATTATCAGGAAACAGAAGGTAAAAAGGCATACATCAGTTTAGCCCATCTGAATTACTAAGTAGCCACCACCTTATTGTCTATGACTGAGAAATATAGAATTTTGATTATTTTACAAAATATGTCTATTTGGCTACTTCTTTGGCTAGCCAAGAAAAAGATTATGTCCATGCACAAGCTCTTTTTCATGCATACATCACTGAAGCATACATTTGGAATAATACCTGAGTTTTCTATAGCAAAAAAAGAAATATAAAAGACAACAATAAAAGTTTGGGATATAGGGAATTTGGATAAGATAAAGAAGAATTACAATTATTTGCAGTAAAATTTAATCTCCATTGAAGAATGTTAAGTAGTAATTTGTTTCAGTGGAAACTCAAATGTGCAATATCTAGGAAAAATAAGAGATGCTCTTCTAATACCATGGGGTCAGTAGAAATAAAGTAAAATGATATGGAGAAAATAACAAAGATGTATGTCAGAGTACTAAGTACTAAATTACACATAATTACCGATTCTGAATAACAGATCAAAGCAAAAAGATAAGTACATATAGTCATTGTCGTCATCATTACCTACCTTATTCTGTAAAAAGATCTGGTTTGAACAAAAATTTTTCTCTGTAAAAGACATGATTCTTACAAGAGGCTAATTTCAAAACAGAACCTCAGTGATTGTGAATATAAATATAAATTTTAAAACACTAAAAACATATGAACAGAAAAATCATGTTACTTACATGGGATTAAGCCCAGATGGTTCCCTAAAATAAGTAAGCATATATAATCATATTATAAACTCAATAGTATATAATCTACAGAGTTGTGATGGTAAACATTTAAGATAGTTATTTAGTTCTGCATTAATTTAAATGTGTTGTAATTCATGAAGGCAAAACCTTCATAATTACAGGAGGATATAGATAAGATTACAGAGTATACATGTGAAACAATTATGTCAATAAACTATTATGTCAATAAACTTAATAAACTATTAAGGACACAATCAGCATTGTAAGTAGCTAAATATAGTTTGTATTTATAAATATAGCTTGTATAAATATAGCTTGTAACTCTTATTTTCCTCAAGACTGATGATGGCAGATATTTATTCACAGCTTAACATTTTCCAAGATTTGTTATAGTCATTCCAGGGATTTTCCTTGTTAATTAAATTCTAAAAATAATCGAATGAGTAAGTTACTGTCTTTCCTTTATAAATTTAAAAATAATAAATAGCAGAGTATAAGAAAGGAGAAATATGATCCATTAAAACAATAATAAGGGAACAAAATTTATATTGTATAAATGTAATGAGAGTTGTTGCAAGAAAATAAATAAACTATAAATATGTTTTATCAAGAGACAGAAAGGGATGGCAAATTTACCTTAAAGCACAGCTTTGACTGCATCCTATATAATTTAGTATTTTGTATTGTAATAATTTTGATACTATTCACATTTGTAACAATTGTTTATATTACTTTATTAGCCCAAAATTATTTATTAAAGGCAACTTTAAAATATCCAAGTATCTTTTTCTTATTTAAATGGTTGTTAATGTCTCAGTTGACTGCAGTGGTATACAGAATGGTACTCATTATTTCTATCATATGAAGTACGTTATATTGAAATTATGATATAATCATTTAAAATGGAGGCATTTTCTGTTGTGGTATAAGATTAATATATGCATGTATAATATATAAAAATGTAATAAATAAGATATACACATATATTTTCACTTGCATATGCCTGATAAGCATGTGTAATCTTAAAAAGTATATATAGTAAATACAGTATATGCCTATTAAAAACCATACATTTATTATATTTATTATCTTCTTTGTCTTCAAGCTGTTAAAATGTGTTAAGCTATGAGCTTACTAAATATCACAATGAAAATAAAACAATCTTTTCTAGAGAGCATATCTCATAATAAAAGTTGAAAAATGCAAAAATTTGAAATGTAATTGTTTTAGTTGTAGATATAATGTTGAATAACTAGAAGCACATTAAAAATGCAGTTTTCTAAATAAGTTATTGCATATTCTTAAAGAAAATAGAATATTCATAACATTATATAATGATGTTGAAAATATTCATTGTTGAATTTTAAGTAAAATGGACAGGGAATTAAATTTTAGTAACCGTAGAATTATAACTCTATAAGATTACTTTTGTGTGATATAAGAGACAGACTTTCAAATGTGTTATTCTGGTTGGTGTGGAAATCAGTGATTTATTTCTTCATCAATAAATGTCTATGTAATCATTTATATTAATGTACATGCATAAATATATGTATGCATGTACATACAAAACATGAACCCACATACATTTCTTCAAATATTGTACCTTAATAATAGAACTAAAATAATACATTTTTCTAAAAAGTGAGCCAGCAGTTTACCTTAATGAGGACAAGAAAAATATTTATTAATTATGCATGGATGTCAAGGGTTAATATAACCCCTTTGAAAACAAAGGATTCAAATCATATAAATGAGTGCTTGTTTTTTATCCGAGTAATGAATTTAGAAAAGTCTAAAAACAATAAAAACACAGAATATAACAACTTTTTTTCATCATAAGCTTTAATGAAATTGTAAATGGATACAATTATATTTCCGAAACAAAAAATTATTTTAGAAGTGTATCTTTTTAATAGAAGGAAGTATGGTAAAGCAGGTGTCAAGTTAGCTTAACAAAGACAACAATAAATCATTAGAAAATTCAAAAGTTCAGATGTTGGCAGTTTTGGATCAATAGTTTCATATGACTAGAGATTTTTGTACTCAGTTTCCTTCTGAGAAAATTATCCAAGTGTTTATTAATGGCCCATATCATTCTGTAGAAAGTGGATAACTTTTTCTAATCATTTGCTTTGAGGCATATGTTTAGATTTCTTGATACTTATTATACTTGAAAATATAACCCAAGATAATTTAAAATGTTTTGTTTCCTAACTCTTCAGCTACTACAAAACTGCTATATCCTATGCAATCAATTATCTTCACCACAATAAAAAACATTCTGCATATATAAATAGATTTATAGGCCGGGCGCCGTGGCTCAAGCCTGTAATCCCAGCACTTCGGGAGGCCAAGGGCGGTGGATCACCTGAGGTCAGGAGTTCGAGACCAGCCTGACCAACATGGTGAAACTCTGTCTCTACCAAAAATACTAAAATTAGCCAGTTGTGGTGGTGGGCACCTGTAATCCCATCTACTTGGGAGGCTGAGGCAAGAGAATCGCTTGAACCCAGGAGGTGGAGGTTGCAGTAAGCCGATATCATACCACTGCACTCCAGCCTGGGCGACAGCGAGACTCTGTCTCAGAAAAATTAAGAAATGAAAATAGATTTATTAAATGAAAACAAATTTAAATTGATACAAATAATAGCACAGTGCTGTAGTAGACATATTAGAACAGTTTATTCTTTAAAGCAAAGTACATACAGGAAGAAGAAAATTAAAACTATAATGCCTTATTGGCAAGCAATATTCAAAATATCGCTAAAGTTTTGTATTTTAAAATGCAGTAGTTCCTGACAACTTCAGTTTCTCCACAGTTTTAAAACGATGGGATCTGCCACATATTTATATCTTTTAACTTTCTTGCTAAAAATTTAAGTTGAATATTGTGTGTTAGTTTCATTTTAATTTGATTTACTTTGATGTATTTTTAACTAGAAAATACATTAAAACATTAATACAGAGGAAAATAAGTACTTGTATTTTGATTCTGACCTTAAGTTGAATATTCATGTTGCACTTCTATGAGAACCTAGCAAAGTGGCAAGTTTTATTGATTTCTAAAATAAAAATTAAAAGGTTAAGGGTGTACTTAAATTTTTTTTTAATTTTTAAATTTTTAAATTTTTTTAAATTTTTGAGACAGAGTCTTGCTCTGTCACCCAGGCTGAAGTTTAGTGGCTTGATCTCGGCTCCCTGCAACCTCTGCCTCCCAGATTCAAGTGATTCTCCTTCCTCAGACTCCAGAGTAGCTCATACTACAGTTGTGCACCACCGCGCCCGTAGATACGGGGTTTTGACACGTTGGTCAGGCTGGTCTCAAACCCCTGGCCTCAAGTGATCCACCTGCTTCGGCCTTCCAAAATGTTGGGATTACAGGCGTGAGCCACCATGCCTGGGCGTACATCTAATCAATATTTTTCAAATATTTTGTTTTGCGGATAAAAATAAACATTAATTTTATATTTTATTTTCTATTTCATTGATTCAATAAATAAGACCTAAACACCTACTCTTTTCCAAGTGCAGTTTAAATGACAGGCTCATAAATGTGAGCAAATAAAACAGTCAAACAAACCCACAAATAAAAAGCATCAGAATCACTGTCGTGATGAATATTATAATGGACAAGAATATATATTTACAGTTAAAAAATTTCACTTAGATAAACCTTAATATTTATACGCAAGAAACATTGATTCTATTATTTATAGCTTAATTGGATATAACTTATGAACCTGTTTCAATAATGGTATTTCTATTCATTACATAGTAATTTTAGTTGACTAAAATCTAAAAATAAAAAAAAGCCTGGTTACATTTTCATAGATATAAGAAAAGGAGTCCCATGTGGCCTATTTGAATCTGCTCCATCTCACAAGCACCTTTTTGGTAAACTTAACTTTTAAATAATGCATTTATTCTCAGAAATCAATGAAAGTTCCTCATACTTCATATAAAAATTGAGCAGGCAATTTTTAGTGTTTTTCTCCTCCATCCAGTTAAAGGCTGCTTCTGAGGCTTGTGATGATGTGATCTTTAAGTCATTCATCTGCGATAAAGAGATAGAAAGGGAGCCTGGGAGCATTTTTCTGTTCATTCTGCAGAGGTTGTGTTCAAAGACAAATTGAAGTTATTCGAAGTCTCTGTATGACCGCTCTAAGCTTCAGTTAAAAGGTTATTTTGTGTTCTTGGCTTAAAACTGAGTTCAGTTAACATCATCAGATGTTCAAAAATGACACTAATTTTCACAATACAAAATATATTTTTAAAATAGAGTGTTGCCCAAGACACAAACTAAAGCCAAGAATTGTCTTTCCTAGATATCAAGGATTGAAATCATTATTCTTTTAAAATACCCCATCTTATCTTGAAAACTCCTTTTTGTTGTTTTGGTTAAGTTCTTGCTCAAATAGCATATCCAAATATAGAGCTTAAAGTTTTCCCCTATCCAAAGACTATTAAAAACCTATATTATCCAAATTTGAATGTGTTAAATCGCCAAAATTTAATGGAAAAGCAATAGAACTTACATCAGGAATAAACAAATGTTGAGTATTTCTACATGAAGCTAACTTCAAGTTATGCAAATCAATGGACATAGAAAAATGAAAGACTGTGGTTTCAATCCAGGCTTCTTAGGTCCCTATAGCTGTGACAGTGGGTAGTAACTTAAAGTTTTTTAAACTACAGTTTTCCTAATTAGCATAAATTAAAGTAAGCAAAATTATCTCACATCTGTAATATGTGACTCCTGAACAAAATCACATTAATTTAATCTACTGATATAAGGGTGAAAAGTAGTTTGACAGAGATTTAGTAATGTTTCCATTTGTGAAATTTGATGATCTGTATAGAGTCCTAGGGCCTGAACTTCATACATTTTAAATTTGATAGTGAAGCAACCACTTCACTAAAAAAAATTTATAAAAATTGTAAAATTGTTAATTCACTTTTCCAAATTTATCATATACATTTTCTATATTTGTCTTTCTGCAATGTACTTTTGGATAATTGATTAGATTTGAAGAAATATAATTCACTGAGGACAGACTGATTTTTTTAATTGCTTTCTTTCAATATTAAAGTTTTAATTTATTTAAATAAATCTGTTGAGTGCTTACTATTAGAGGAAACCTTATTTTGAAGTATCAAGTGTGATCTTTGAAACTTCTCCGTTTATCAGCTTGTGAACTTGAGCAAGTAACTTTTTTTACAGCAAGTTTCTCAGTTTCCTCATTAATAATGGTGAATTAATAATAACACTTTTTTAGATTTGTCAATAGGACTAAAAGGAATTAATATAAAGTCTTAGAATAATATTTGGAATATAATGATCTACATATAAGTGTATGTTATTTTTACTGTTATTACTATAAACAGGAGTCCAGCTCCTGGTTAAATTTAATGTGTGATTGTTAAGCAATAACAAAGGGGAAAGCTGCCTTCTCCCTTCAGCAAGACTTGGTGCTCAGCCAGTGCACTGCAGTCTCTAAAGGCAGTTGCAGTCAAGGACTTAAGCTCCCTAGACCTCGTATCTTCATTCCTAGTTTGGTCTCTTTATCTGAAGCCTTATGCGGAAGACCTTTACAGGATGGAGACTTCCTTTTGCGGGAAGAAAGGGGAAACCTTGAAATATCTCTCCCATCCTGGATCAATATCCACTGCTTTTCCATTTAGTCCTTCTCTCTCACCATTCTCCAACCCCAGGGTCTATAAAACTATGGAATAATCCCCAAGTCTCTGCTGCTTCTCCTGGTCCTCCACGACTCAACATTCCGGGCAAGACAATGGCAGGGGGTTCGAGTTGTCAGGGAGGGGAAGTGACTGTTTTCTCTGGTTTTAGCCTCTTATTTATACTATAGCAACAAGTGATTAAAAGCTTATCTTTCTCATTTTTGGCTTGTTGCTGTGTTCAGCTACTCTGACACCCAGCAGCTCAACTCTCCCCAAGCTCATCTGAGCTCCTGACATATGGGTGATGGGTGACGCCCTTAATTTAAACTTTGGTAATGCTATTCTGAAACTCATCAGTGTTGGATGCTACTAGATCCGTTCCAGAGCAAACGTGAGAGTAGTTCATTTCTTTAGAAATTAACTGACTGGATTTAAAAGAGAGTATTATAGTCTAGGATTCTCAAAATTAGAAAATTAGTGTATCATTATAAAACAGTTTACAACTGTAGGCAGAACCAAGAGTTTGTATTCTGAGGAGTTTTTACAATAACAGCAGAATATTTTCCTCAATAATATTGGCCAATTTAAAACAAATAAGCTGGTACTCTGTTTAAAAAATGCATTAAAACACGTTAGCTCTCATTTATCAAAAATAAATTCATAGAATTTGCTAGCAAAATAAAAAATTTAAAATTACAAATCTAATAGTAATATAATAACTAAGACTATGGTTTATAAGTCTTAATCATCCCCTCTAGCACTTACTAACTCTGTGACTTCAGAAAATTATTAAAATGTTATTTCTGCTTTTCTGCATCTGAAAAATATGGAAAATAATGTCCTACTGGTTATTGTAATAATTGAGTATACTAACATAAATATTGTGTTTAGAATGTCTTCCATAATAAAGTAATTAATACACAAATGCCAATTATTATTCAATTATTTAAACTATTATTTTATTATAATAATATCAGTATTATTTTTCAGTATTTAGTAAACAAAATTTAAATGGTTTTCTGTTATGTGGAAGTCCTGGGTAAATCTATTCAATGTTTACTGATTTGAAATAAGAAAATATCTCTACATATTATGAGAGATAAAAATAGTCTGATTTATCAGAGGGGGAACAATTGACAGCTACTCTGAAAATTAGCAAGGTGGAGTATTGAGCAGAGTGCTAAACAGAAAGTAGGATTTCACAGTTGTACCCTGGGATAAGGGCTATTCCAGCCTGAAGGGTTATTAACACAGTTGGAAGATGTGACTGAAGTTCAAGTTATCAAAGGAGTGGGATGAGAGACAGGCCAATAATTGTAAACTTCTTAATTCCTTCATTTAGCTTATTATTTTTCCAGGCCTTTTATAACATCTTTCAATTTTAGTGCAAATGTCTTAACCTTCATAACAGCTCTAGAGGTGTTATTAGAATGCTACAGGAACTTCCTTCTAAATAGCATGGATATCTGTACCCAGTTTTCCCCAACTCCAATAGCTTACATATTTCTATTAAAATATAGAGTTTTATTCAACATATACACAATTAGTGACTAGCCAAACCATTCAGAAAGAAAAAGGTGTGATTATAAATGATACTTGAAAACTGTTTCCTAAACAGTAATCCTATCATTCCAGAATTTATACGATCTTACAGAAACAGCTGCCGCTTGTGGCCAAACATCCTTGGTAATGAAGCTAAACTGAGATAAAAAGATTTCTGGTTGGGGGTCAAAAAGATTTCTGGCTAGAGGTCTTCAGCATGCATTATCAGAACAACTATACATAATAAGATGAACTTTACAGCCACAATGGTGGCATGTTAGAAAAAAAAAAAAGTAAATCCTGATGGTCCCAATAAAAGCAACAGTGAACAAAGTGGTAGTCATTTCAGTAAATGGTGCTACTGATTGGACATGGGTGATCTGTGCTTGGTCTGCACACCCCTTTTGTGAACAAACAATAGCAACTGTTTTTCTCTGATCATAATGACTCTCAATTAGAGTTTCATTCTCCATTATGAGTTTGCCAACTGGCAGGACAATAAGCAATACTACTTAAGGTAATGAATGTAATAGTTCTAAGATTTATATTCAAACAATTTTTTTTTTTTTTTTTCTGGCAGAGTCTTGCTCTGTCTCCCTGGCTGGAGTGCAGTGGCGCTATCTCCGCTCACTGCAAGCTCCACCTCTCGTGTTCACGCCATCCTCCTGCCTCAGCCTCCCAAGTAGCTGGGACTACAACACCCACCACCACGCTCGGCTAATTTTTCTGTATTTTTAGTAGAGACGGAGTTTCGCTGTGTTAGACAGGATGGTCTCAATCTCCTGACCTCGTGATCCTCCCGCCTAGGCCTCCCAAAGTGCTGGGATTACAGGCGTGAGCCACTGCGCCCAGCCCTCAAACAAAAAATTTAAATGAAAAATAACAAAATAACTTAGAGTTAAAATATTTTTAAATTTATGTGCACATTTTGAATTAAATTAGTGGTATCTGAAATCATTTATCTCTCTCTAAACTCATGTATTAAATCTGAAGATACGAGGGTAGATGGAATAGTATCATGCTAGTTAATCATTGACAGGGTCTTGCCGATTTTGTGCTTAAGTTTCTAAGGCATTAGTCTTCTAATTGATGAGTATATACTTCTGCATCATGGATAGCTAAGGCTATTACTTCCCCCTTTTCAATTTCCATACCTCCTTCCGCATGCAAAATCTCTCTGGAATCAGAGGTTCTCTAAAATTATGATAGAAATGGAGGTAATTTAAATGCATGTGCACATTTTCATTTATGTTCTCTATAACTCAAAATAAGAGAGAAGCTAAAATTAAAAAATTAAAATATATTATGTAATTACTATTTGAAAAATGTTTTTGCTTATACTAGTCCTATTTAGGAAAGAATGCTATGCAAATGAATTTACACGCTACTAAAATAAAACATTGGGGAACCTCTCCAGCACACTGGTCTGGGCGAGATTTCTTGAGTAATATCTCACAAGCATAGACAACCAAACCAAAAATGGACAAACGGGATCACAGCAAGTTAAAAAGCTTCTGCACAGCCAAGGAAACATCAAGAAACTGGAGAGACAACCCACAGAATAGAGAAAAAAATGTTTGCAAGCTATCCGTCTGATAATCAGAATATATAAAGAGCTCAATTCTATAGTAAAATTATCTAATAATCCAAATAAAAATGCGTGAAAGGTCGGAATAGATATTTCCCAAAAGAAAATATGTGAATGGCAACCAGTTTATGAAAACGTGCTCAACATTATTGATTGCCAGAGAAATGCAAATCAAAACTACAATGAGATATCATATCACCCCAGTTAAAATGGCTTTTATCCAAATGAGAGGCAATAACAAATGCTGGCGAGTATATGTTAAAAAGGGAAGCCTCCTATACTGTGGGTGGGAATGTAAATTAATACACCCACTATGGATAACAGTATCAAGGTTCCTCAAAAAACTGAAAATAGGACTGCCATAGAACATATACAAAGGGAAAAAGTATCTATATTTTTCATTTTCAAGTGAAAATTAAAAAATTCCACATTCAAATATTAGATTACAGTCATGTGCTGCATAATGACTGTGGTCAAATTACGTATCATTTCACTCTGCTCTATGATAATGGGCAAAGTTATATAGGCATATCACATCAATTAATAAAATACTCAACAAATATGGGACAGTATTTGTAAATTATAATAAATATGGTACTAATGAGAATGATAGTACTATGATTAATTTCACAGTTAATTTCAAAGGAATTAAGATCTATTATGACATTATTTTAAAATTCTATTTTTATATAATATGAAGATGAAAATTATTAGCAATTTCACTACATTTTATGTCAAAATATTACAGTATGTTAAAATCAGTATTCCTTCCTTTTTAAGTTCATCTTAGTATTAGTAATAATTTAAATTATTTTTATTTATGTGAATAAAATGGAATACCTAATCTTTTAGTAATGCTAATTAATATAAGCGTAAATTGCAAAGCATTGTCTCATTTGTCTCTAGTTTCTTTTAAATTATAATTGTAGTGTTATACTTGCCTTGGAATTCTTGTTTCCCTTAAGCATTTTTATAAAGTAATTTTGAAAACGGAAAGTTTAGAGACAAATTAAGAATATTCATTCTGCAATTTATTTCTTAATTGATTTAGCAAATATTTATTGAACTCACACTTTTCTGTGCCCATGACTAAGAAGCACACAAAATATTTTAGGAGAAGGCCTCTTCTTTCATTGAGCAGCAATATCTTTTGATTACAAACATATGTACTGCAAGAAATCTTGTGGCATCTTACCATTTGAGTGACAGCCTTCAAATGTGTTGGCAACCTTCCTGATTTATGCAGGTTCTCCTCTTGTCTGATCAGCACCCTTTCACATGCCTAAGTATTTTCCTTTGTAAGATAAATTACATATTCAACCTAGGTAACCCACATATAATGCCTGAATCAAGAAGGTTGAACCTGGCAGGCAATCATGTATATTATTAAATAAAAATTAGTCCACAGTTCAAGTTAGTTGGCAGCTGTTCTTGAATGATCTTATTTACTCAGGTGTCTTCCATCCCACATAATTTTTATAAGTTTTAACACTAAATTCCCAGAAGGAGTGTGGCTTTTCCTGGAACTACGTTGGCCTCAGATATTGAACAATCGTTTTACCTTAAACAACTATATGAAGAGCTACATTGTCCTCCTAGAATTCTGCGATATAAACTGAGAAAACTTTCTGGAATCTAGACACTATTACTCACTGAACTATTTCACTATTCTACTTTCCTATCTGGAAATTAGGGCATTTATGCCCCCTAGAATATTAGTCCTTTTGATACTATTGCCATTCTAGATTACAATAAAACTGTCCAACAGTTTTGTACATTGTGGTTTAGGTATAATGCTTTATTATTATTATTATTATTTTATTCATTTCAAAACTGAGAAACAGCTACACCAGTTCTATGCCTGATGCTACAGCTATAGTTTGATATACCGTCATGTTAGATATTGAGATCGCAATATGAAATACATCCATAGCTTTTCCAAATTTTAATAAGGAAAACCTTCTTGATTAACATTATCAGCAAAGACTTTATATATATATATATATTCACATATAAATTACATACATATTTTATGACAAGAGAAGTATTCATATTTATTTTAGAAAATATATGAACTACATTAAAATCACAAAATAAAATAAATGTTACTCATATTACTAGTGATTATAACTCAAAATATTTATATTGTGTACTGCAATCAATATTTTAACACAAATACAGTGGATATTTTCCATGTTCTAAAGGGGCATACAACGTGATTTTTTGATACCTGTGCTTTTTTCAAGGATGCAAAAATATTTAACATATTCCTTATTATCAGTCACTTGTTTCTTTAAATGAAATGATCACAAATAAACTGTCACATATTATTTTGAATTTGTATCTAATTAAATTTTGAGATAAATCCTAGAAGTGAAACATTTGTGTAATTTTCTGAGAACTTTTGAAAAATTTTAGAGAACATCCTCTAGTGAAGTTATAACAATTAAAATTGACACTAATAGTCTTATTTACACCCTTGACAAGAGTATATCAGTTAGATCTTTTTTTACTTATTAGATAACCCAACTTAATTATGTGTATGAAAAAATTGATATTATTAACTTTCATAATTGAAAAATCTCAAGAACTTTTTGGTGTTTGGTGGAACTTAATCCAGTAGCTACAAATTGTCACCAAGGTGTGGTTTTCATTCCTTGGTCTGCCCTGTCTTCTTTGGTTGTAATTCTAAACCTGGCTCTTTATTTTCCTCAAATGCCTACAGGACTCATACGCATGTTAGTTAAGGGAGAGAGTCCTTTTTCCTCTAAGTATTTCTAGCTTACTTAAAAATATAGAATTTATGGACAGTGTCAACATGTATGATGTGCTACATACCCATAAATGGGGAGGTGATTACTTACTCCAACACAGATTACCAAATGAAGAGTGTAAGCTCTTGGGAAGCAGAAAAAAGAAAACAATATGAAAAGCAAACAAAATATGTGTTGGGTTTAATTTAATACAAATGTTTATTTTAAATATTAATTTATATTTTATATATATTTTATGTGATCAGCAACATTATTTTTAATTGCATTTTTTCAATACTGGTATGAGTTTAAAATCAAAATTTATGTTAATTAAGGAATCTTTTGTCATTATGAAAAGATAATGTGTATATAGTATATGCATGTGTACACACACACACACACACACACATTGGCATACCTCAGAGATATTGCAGGACTGGTTCTGGACCACTGCATAAAGAAATAATTACAGTAAAAGTCACAATTTTTTTGGCTTCCCAGTGCATGTAAAAATTATATGTATATGATACTATAGCCTATTGAATGTGCAATAGCATATGTCTACAAAAGAGTACATATTTTAATTTAAAAACACTTTATTGCTAAAACATGTTAACAATCATCTGAAACTTCAGGCAGTCATTTTTTTTTTTTCTGGTGGAAGGTCTTTTATGATATTGATGTCTGCTGACTGATTGGTGGTTGCTGATGTTTGGGGTAGGTGTGACAGTTTTTAAAATCAGACAACACTGAAGTTTAATGTACCAATTGACTCTCACAAAAGATTTAACTTCAGCATGTGATGCTGTTTGACAGCATTTTACCCATAGTAGAACTTCTTTCAAAATTGGAGTCAAATCCTCTCAAACCCTGGAATGTTTTATTAATTAAGTCTGTGGAATATTCTAAATGCTTTGCTGTAATTTCAACAGTATTCAGAGCATCTTTACCAAGAGTAAATTCCATCTTAAGAAACCACTTTCTTTGCTCATCTATAAAAAGCAAATCCTCATCCATTTAAGCTTTATTGAGATTGCAGCAATGCAGTCACTTCTTCAGACTTCACTTCTAACTCTAGTTCTTTTGTGATTTCTTCCATTCCTCTGCCCCTTCCTCCACTGAAGACTCGAAACCCTTAAAGTCATCCATGAGGGTTGGAATCAGCTTCTTTCAAACTCTTGTTAATGTTGATATTTTGACCCCTGCCCATAAATCACAAATGTTCATAATGGTATCCATTGAAAGAGCTTAAAAAATTTTTCAAAAAAGTGTTTATTTGTCAATAAAGATATAAATATTTTCTCATAAGTGACATGAACAGATACTTCACAAAAGAAGATGCACAAATCAACAACAAACATATGAAAAAAATGCTCAACATCGCTAATCATCAGAGATATACAATGAAATATCCTCTCACACCAGTCATAATGGCAACTGTTAAAAAGCCAATAAGCAACAGATGCTGGAGAGGCTATTGGTGGGAATGTAAATTAGTTCAGCCACTGTAGAAAATAATTTGGAAATTTCACAAAGAACTTCAAGTAGAACTATCATTTGACATAGCAATCCCGCAGCTGGGTATATACCCAAAGGAAAATATTTTATCAAAAACATTCACTCGTTTGTTCATTGCAGCACTATTTACAATAGCAAAGACATGGAGTCTACCTATGTGCCCATCAACAGTTGACTGAATAAAGACAATGGGGTACATATACACCACGAAATTCTAGACAGCCGTAAAAAGGATTGAAGTCATGTCCTTCACAGCAACATGGATGCAGCTGGAGGCCATTATCTTAAGTGAACTAATGCAAGAACACAAAACCAAATACTGTATGTTCTCACTTATAAGTGGGAACTAAATATTGAATGTGCATGAACACAAAGATTGGAACAACAGGCAGGACAACTAGACAGGGGAGGGAAGGAGAGGGGTTATCGGCTGAAGAATCACCTGTTGGGCACTATGCTTACTGCCTAGATAATGGGATTACTGGGACTCCAAGCCTCAGTGGCACACAATTTACCCATATATCAAACCTGCACGTGTACTCTTTAATCTGTAATAAAAACGGAAATTATTAAATAATACAAATTTACACTGTTAATAAAGTTCATTCATTTTTCTTCTGAAAATGGTTTATAATTAACCATTACTTTTAAAATAAACTTTAATGTTCATAAAGATACCGAGGTTAACTACGTTAAATAATATACCTATGCTAAGTCAAAAAAAACTTGGTGCAATAATTCCATATTAAATTTTCTTAAAGATCAGGCTATTTTTGTATTTAGAGATATTTTTATATAAAATTTTAAAATATATTCATCTGTAATGTGTAAAATAGATATTATAGTATGTATGCTTCAAAAATATCTATTTGTTCATTTTTTAATTCTAAAGAAACGATCACACACCACCAATTGAATTGATGACTTATAGACAAGTGAAGCTCAACGTAGTTGAACCTAAGTTGAGAACCATGATGCTGGAATTGAAGCAGCAGTCACAATAGTGCTGTATCATGAGCTTTTCTTACTATTTTATGTAGTCTCACAGAGAAGTACATCAATAAAGTCATTATCTATATAATATTGTTCTACTCAGTAAAATCACAAATGAATGAAATAACCATATGATTACAGTCTTGTACATTGGTTTACCAAATGGAGCATATTTAATAGTCATAACAATGCCTTAATGAAGCTGAGATTAGGAACTATGTTTGCATGATCACACTAAAATCAAACCCTTCAGGAGAATACCTTGCATTTTAGTTACTTTACTGAACGTGAACATAACCTAATAGCCAACTACATCTAAACATTAAGAAAAGACAATTCAAGCACTAATAGAACCAGTGCCAAATAAAAAAAAAGTTCAATTGTGAAGAGACACTCTGAATATGTTGTTGATACATACAATACTGTATCCTGGGTTGAAACTTAAGTATATTTAGAATTTTTAGGCTATTGAGTTATATGTTAATAGGCAATGAACAATGAGAAATAATTCATCAGCAATATTTAAGAGAAAATTCTTAAAGCAAATAATGTCTCCTTTACAAAAGGTGCAAAATAATGTTCAGAGTGAGTTGAGAGAATTCGGGATATTTTTTCAATATTTTGGAGGGTTTATTTCCTAAGAAACAAAATGACTGTCATAACATATAAATAATATGATCCATAAGTGGTGGCTATATTTCCATTATATAATAAGTCATCTATCAGTTGACCAAATGTGTACTTCCAAGAGCGAAAAGTTACCAATAGACTTACCACCTATTTTACACAACGCACTTGAAAAATAATTCCTGACATTTTATAAACAAATATGCATTCCTACAAATATTTTCAATACAGGTATTATTACTAAAATATTTTATTCTACTAAATTCTATGATTGTCACTACAAATATGGATGGCATAATTTTGTAAGATGGAGCTAAGCTGAGCTCTAAATTTATATGCATTCTAATTATTTAATACAGCCTAGAATCTATATTAACCTTGTATAAGACTCAGAGGTATGTAAAGGTGTAACACTATGTAGAAGAAAGCTAAAAGATAGAAGAAAATACAATTTTTCTTCAAAATAAAGCAATTGGAAATCATGTATGGATTTTCTTATTATATTGTGCCAATGGACCTTGGCTTTGGTTCTAGGCAATTAGGTTTCGTTTCATTTAAAGATTTCTAAAAGACTGAGAGAAATCCGGGTAAAATGTTAAATCTAAGGTATTACTTACCAAGTGGACACTTTTATCCCTTAACCACAAAAACTAAGTTTAGAAAAGAACAATCTTGGAATATTCAATTAGAGTCAAATATTACCACTGACAATTCACTTTGTTATTCTACATCTGTATGTACATGGGGGAATAGTCAGAACATTTCAGAACCTAAAATCAATCCATAGCATAGTTTGTTTTAAACCATATTTATTCCTAGGAGGTAACACTTTCAAAATAGTGAAAGATGGAGCACGTGGTTGTGGTTTCTCCTTTTCTTCTCCCTGAATTTTCACTGATCTTTTCTTACACTGTGTAGGGACCTGACAATCAGGTCTAGGATTGAAAGCACTTAAGCTGGCTCTGTTCCTACTTTGATTCTAGAATTGTTTAGTCATATCTAGCTTTGGAAAAAAATGAGCCAAATGCACCAAAATTTCTACATGAATCTTAAAAACTAAAGATTCAGAGAGTAGTAACATGCTTTATTAATAGCTATTAGTTAATAAGTAATATTTATTGTTTATTTTAGTTCAGGCAATGCACATAAGTTTCCTCATTTAATCCTCACAGCAAGAGTTGTTACTATTATTATAACTATGTGTTAGTTATTATTGTCATGTTTTGAGTGAAGTCAGCAAATCTTAGCATTTTTAGCTTATTGGTATAATCAATTATTTGAATAGAAAGCCCATAATCACTGTGCTTGGAAGTTTTGATAAACAGCATCTCACAGAAAGTAGAATCATATATTTAGGCTATCATATCATGAAAAATAGCTATTGAAACTGCATTAATATTCCAATAAACTATAATGGGTTAAGACATAAGTAATCAAAATACTGTGATAGGAAATTGATTATGTAATAGAGTGAGCCATCAGTTCATAGCCACAGCACAGGAATAGGACAGACTGAGGAATATTTTTGTTTCTTTTTTTTATGTTTTTTTTTGTGTATTTAATATCTAGCTTAGGGTAATGTTGAAAAATAATAATTTTAACTATGGATTGAAAATAAAGTAACTTATGTGGACATTGTCAAAACTCTTATTGTTTTTTCCTGACAAAAGCACATGTGACTAAAAGAAGATATTTTAATTTATTGACTAGTATCCTGTACTTTTTTTTTTTTTTTGAGACGGAGTCTCGCTGTGGCCCAGGCTGGAGTGCAGTGGTGCGATTTCAGCTCAGTGCAGGCTCTGCCCCACCGGGGTTCACGCCATTCTCCTGCCTCAGCCTCCTGAGTAGCTGAGACTACAGGCGCCCGCCACCTCGCCCGGCTAATTTTTTGTATTTTTAGTAGAGACGGGGTTTCACTGTGTTAGCCAGGATGGTCTCGGTCTCCTGACCTCGTGATCCGCCCGCTTCAGCCTCCCAAAGTCCTGGGATTACAGGCGTGAGCCACCATGCCCGGCCTCCTGTACATTTTTAAAGTATGTAGGATTCATCATGATTACAGTGGGATATTAGTCTATCATTTTGTAGCGGATTTTAGGATAAAATCTGAATATAAGAATGTGCATCAGAAAAGGTTGATCATTTACACCTAATGCTGCTTCCTATAAAATGCGTTAAACAGGATTCATTTTAAAATATATCACCGTAGGCTGGGTGCAGTGGCTCATGCCTGTAACTCAGCAATTTGGGAGGCCAAGGTGAGTGGATCACCTGAGGTCAGGAGGTCGAGACCAGAGTGGCCACCATAGTGAAACCCATCTCTACTAAAAAATACAAAAATTAGCTGGGTGTGGTGGTGTATGCCTGTAATCCCAGTTACTTGGGAAGCTGAGGCACGAGAATCACTTGACCAGAGGGTTGAGGTTACAGTGAGTCAACATAGTGGCACTGCACTCCAGCCTGGGCAACACAGTGAGACTGTCTCAAAAAAACAAAAAATAAAAAAATATATATACATATGCCTTAGAAAGTGTTCAATAAGGGCATAGTACAATGTGTTTTTCATGAGTAACTCTCCAAATTTTTCTCTCAATATTTTAGCTTAAGTATATTTTGGCAAGTTAAGGACTATTTAAATTATATTTGTAGTCATTTAAGAATTTGTAAGTAAAATATTATATCTGTCCCTAAATCAAAAGAGATAATCATAGGGAAAGCATAGTATTATGAATCATCATCAGGGTATACGGATGGATACCATCTCATAATTTTTTTATATTGTCATTGAAAAGAAGATCTCCAGCCTGGGTAACAGAATGAGACTCTGTCTCAAAAAGAGAAAAAAAAACAAAAGATAAGAAAGAAGTTTAAGAAAATAAAAGAAAACCCACCCATTGTGAATAAAGAAGAGATAAATCAGCTAAATCCGTATCACAGAAGATTTATCTGCATTACAGCAAAGCAGCATGCTTCACATATAACAAAACTAACATTAATTTAAGGCACAATCTTTGATTATTCTTAGATGTGTAAGAAAGCTGAGCAATTTTATAGTCACCTAAATGTCTCAGCTTTACAACTTAGTGAGTTTTCAAAAGAAAAGATAATAAAATGTATAAAAAAGCTTAAATTGGGTCCTATACTATTCCACATAAGTATCATATTGCCAATTTCCGTAGTGTAAGTATATAAAATGACATATGAAGTTAGTTATTTTTCTGTGTAAATGGTATTTCATTGAGTTTTCTTCACTACTATTACAGAGAGAATAGATAAGCACCTGCCTAAAAATAGGAAAGATATCTAATTTTTAAATTCCAGAACACTTCCATCAATGACTATACATCATTGATTTCTAAAACAGTTTATGAAAGAGTGGTATTATTTCTTTGAAGGTTTGGCAGAATTTACCAGTGAAGCCAGTTGGTCTCTTTGTGGAATGTTTTTAACTACTCAGTCTCTACTTTTTATAGTTCTATTCACATTATCTCATTCTCTTTGAGTCAGTTTCAATCATGTGTGTCTTTCTAATAATTTGTCAGCTTCATCTAGGTTATATAATTTATTGGTATGTAATTATTGATAGTGTTCTTTAAGAATCACTTTTATTTTATCAAAATTAGCAACTAATCACTTTTATTCCTGGTTTTGTTTTTTAATATAGGTGTATACATATAGCTATACATTTTCCTGTAAGCATTGCTATTGCCACATCCATAAATTTTGTTATATTCTGTTTTGAATTTTTTTATTCACAGTGAGGGAATCCTCCTGTGTAAGTCATAAGATTATGGTTCAGTTTTGAAGATATTTATTTTAATTCATATCAAAAATATCACAAAATACTTTTTAAAAGATAAATTATTAGCATTCTCATATTACCTCAATTTTGTCTGTCTTTTTAGGCATCTGGTTATGATCACTGTTGTTGAAGCCCCTAGAACCACTGAAGTCTTATCTGTTAATAATAATGGAATTGTCACAGATTCTATTGATATGGCTCTTGCATGTTCTCCATAATACCCATTGTTCCTGGGGCTAAACCAATAAAAATTGACTAAAAAAATTTAGCTCCTCACATATATTTTATAATTAGATAAAGCACTATGTTATAAAATGTCTGATCTGGCTTCTCCAGCAACTTCCAACAGGGGACAAAAAATTCTTAAGTTGTGGAGAGTTGGCTGTCAGGCAAATTATGAACAGTGGGAAAGAACAGATAAGAGAGAACTGGGAGATTAATCTTTTTCCTTTTATCTCTTCAATAGACAATTCTGGGACATGGACTCTTGGTACAGATTGCCCAAGACATCTCACATGACCAAACAATGGGACATGTCTCTTCTTACCTCGTGAAACAGTGAGTAGTTGGCAATACACAACATGTTTATAATTTGTCCTTTATGCATCACTGTGCTTTCCCATAGTTCTTGTTGCACTGGAATCATATTATATTAAGCATTAGCACATATATATTCCATCAGGCTGTGTTTCTAATGAGCCTGAGCCAAGATAGTAGATATCAATAGTATCTCTATAAAGCGGATTATGGTAGGTGGGCTGGAAATAATTATTGATATTGATGGCATCACAATTAATTAAGGTATGGTTAATTTTAATGAGGTGCCAATGGGTGGCAAGGAGATAGGAGTTCAACTGCATGTGGTGCATAGTAAGAAAATGGTTGGCACTATTTATAAAGATCATGGTATAGAAAAACTTATTTGGGATATTTTAATAAATAATAATATTATATATAATTTAATTATAAAAGCATGCACTCAAAAAACAAACAGGGCCTCTTTGGCATCTTTAAAAATAACATTTTTCTTAGCAGAGACAGAAAATACTATGCTGAAAATCAGCCTCAGCATCTGATTATAAGCATGATAAACTATAATGTACACATCATATCCAGCTTTAATAGGTCTTCCCTTCAAGTTAGGTCTCTGGATTGAAGACATTTGGTTAGACAAGTATATATATTTTTTTTTTTTTTTGGACAGAGTCTCACTCTGTCATCCAGGCTGGAGTGTAATGGCATGATCTCATCCTACTGCAACCTCTGCCTCCTGGGTTCAAGCAATTCTCATGCCTCAGCCTCCCAAGTAGCTGAGATTACAAGTACCCAGCACCACGCCTGGCTAATTTTTGTGTTTTTAGTAGAGATGTGGTTTCACCATGTTGGTCAGGCTGATCTGAAACTCCCGACCTCAGGTGATCCACTCACTTCGGCCTCCCCAACTGCTGGGATTACAGGCACGAGCCCCTGTGCCTGGCTGACAAGTATAAAATTTTTTTGAATTCTTCCTTTCTCTTTCTTCTTCCATGTTTTAGCAATTGTTTCTTAATCAGTATCTCTACGCATTTTCTATTAATTCTCCATCCACTGAAGTTTGTCTTATGCCCAAATAATCTAGAGCTCGCTAAGATTGCCAAGGACTTTTCAGTTGGTGAACTCAAACTATCCTCAGGGATTTGATCACTGCTCAGTCTGTGCGGTTAGCCATTCCTTGTCTAAACTCCTCCCTTACGTTGATAGCTACCTCTCCCTGCCCTTGCCTATGTGACTTATTTTAGTCTTAGTTGTTTCTTCTGCCTTTATCTTTCTTAAAACTGTGACTATTTATTTTAATTCACTATTTGATCTTCTTTTATGTAAACTTTCACCCTCTTGGACAATAATCTATTTGTAAATAATCCATGTACAATACTATATAAGACAACCATTCCCTTAAGTAAACTGTCCATATGAGACCTAAATCTGAAGCTGATGTCTAGGTTTCTCCTGAGCTCAACTCATGGCTTTGCCTGGATAGGCCAGACACTTGAAACTTGAGATTTCTTACAGAGTTGCCATGACAACAAAGTCTGTTTATACCTCAGCCATTCCAGCACAGGATACACTTAATCTTGAGGAACCAGAGAAGAAAGCCCTGGGCCCAAATTCAACCCTGCCCTTGCCCTACCTGACTGCCCTCACCACCCCCCACAGGGTTAGAGCACGCAGCCTAGGAGTACTGATCTGAGTGTTGGCTCCATGAAAACTTCCAGAAATGAGGCCAGTTGTCTGACCCCAGTTTATACCACAGTCAAAGTCTCAAGTGATTTAAAGAATATAAAAGCGAAAATCCCCATCCAAAGGACAGCAACCTCAAACATTAAAGCAATATCAGCCCACACAGATGAGAGACATCTGACGCAAGAACTCTGGCAACTCTGAAAGCCAGAATGTCTTCTTACCACCAAATGACTGCACTAGCTCCCCAGCAATGGCTTTTAATCAGACCAAAATTGCGGGAATGACAGACGTAAAATTCACAATCCACATGGCAATGAAGATCATGAAAATTCAAGAGAAAAGTTGAAAGCCAATACAAGAAATCTGTGGAATCCAGTAAAACGATACAAGAGCTAAACAATTAAATAGGAACTTTAAGAAACAACCAACCTGACCTGATAGAGCTGTAAAACTCACTACAATAATTTTATAATACAATTGAAAGTGTTAACAGCACAATATACCAAGCTAAAGAAAGAATCTCAGCACTCAAACAGTAATTCTTCAAATCAACTTAGATGACAATGATGACAAAGAAGAAGAAGAGGAAGGAGAAAGTTAAGAAGAAAGAACATAAAAGAATGAACAAAATCTGCAAGTTTTGTAAATAGATTATGGGATTATAAAAAGGGACAAAACCTATGATTCATTGGTATCCTGGAAAGAGGGAGAGAGAGAGCAAGCAACTTGGAAAACACATTTGAGGATATTGTCCATAAAAATTTCCCCAACCACACTAGAAAGGTCAACATTAAAATTTAGGAAATTCAGAGAATTCCTGCAAGATACTATGTAAGACAATCATCCCCAAGACACATAGTCATCAGATTATCCGAAGTCAAAGAAAAAGAAAAAAATATATATTAAAGGCAGTTAGAGAGAAGGAGTGGTCACCAGCAAAGGAAACCCCATCAGACTAACAGTGGGTCTTTCAGCATAAACCTGACAAGCCACAAGAGACTGAGGGCCTATATTCAGCATCTTTAAAGAAAAGAAATTCCAATTAAGAATTTCATCTTCAACCAAATTAAGCTTGTAAGCAAATGAGAAATAAAATCACTTTCAGACAAGCAAATGCTAAGGGAATTTGTTACCGCCAGACCTGCCTTGTAAGAGTTCTTTAAGGGAGTGCTAAACATGGAAAAGAAAGACAATTACCAGCTGCCAAGACAGCACAGTTAATACATAAACCATTGACATTATAAAGCAACTACACAATCAGGTCTACATAACAATCATCTAACAACATGATGATTGGATCACATCCCACATATCAGTATTAACCTTGAATGTAAATGGGCTTAATGTTCCCATTTAAAAGGCACAGAGCAGCAAGTTAGTTAAAGAAGCAAGACCCAACTATATGCTGTCTACAAGAGACCCAGCTCACATTCAGTGAGACCTATATGCTCAAAGTAAGTAAAGGGATGACAAAAAATTTATGAAAGGATGAAGAAAAATTTATGAAGCAAAGGAAAAGTGAAAAAAATAGCAGGGCTGATATTTTTATTTCTGACAAAACAGACTTTAAACCAACAATGATCAAAAAGGACAAAGAAGAGCATTACACAATGATAAAGAGTTTGGTTCAACAAAACTTAACTATCTTAAATATAGATGCACCCAACATGGGAACAGCCCAGTTCAAAAAACAAGTTCTTAGGCAAATGTAAAGAGACATAAATGGTCACATAATAAGAGTGAAAGACATTACACTCCACTGACAGTAGTAGATCATTGAGGCAGAAAACTAATGAAGGTATTTGTGACCTAAACTCAACCCTTGACAGAATGGAACTACAGAACACTTCATCCAACCAAAACAGAATATACATTTTTTATCCCCATATAGCACATACTCTAAAATAGACAACATGCTCAGGCATAAAGGAATTCCCAAAAAAACTCAGAAAAACTGAAATTATACCAACCACAATCTCAGACCATGGCATAATAAAAACAGAGTCAAAACAAAGAAGGTCTCTCAAAGTCATACAGTTACATGGATATTGAACAACCTGTTTTTGAATGACATTTGGGTAAATAATGAAATTAAGGCAGAAATCAATAAATTATTTAAAGCTAATAAAAACAATGATACAATATACCAGCATCTCTGGGAAACAGCTAAGGCAGTGTTAGAAAAAGTTTACCATGCTAAATGCCCACATCAAAAAGTTAGAAAGATCTCAACTTAACAATCTAACATCACATCTACAGGAACTGGAAAAACAAGAGAAAACCAATTCCAAAGCTAGTAGCAGAAAAGAAATAACCCAAATGAGAGCCAAACTGAATGAAACTGAGATGCAACAAAACATACAAAAGAACAGCAAAATAAAAGTTGGTTATTTGAAAGAATAAATAAGATTGCTAAACAGCTAGCTAGATTAATTTTAAAAAAGACAAGATCCAAATAAACACAATAGGAAATGACAAAGGGTACATTATCACTCATCACATAAAAATACAAAAAAACAAAAACAAAAACAGAAACCAAAGATTATTACAAACAATTCTAGGCACACACACTAGAAAACATGGAAGGAATGGATAAATTCCTGGAAACATACCACCTCCCAAGATTGAACCAGGAAGAGTTTGAAATCCTGAACAGATAAATAATGGGTTCCAAAAATGATTCAGTAGTAAAAAGCCTACCAACCAGAAGAAGCCCTGGACCAGACGGATTCATAGCCAAATTGAACCAAATGTATAAAACAAGTGCTGGTATCAATCCTACCTTAAATATTCCAAAAAACTGAGGAAGAGAGACTCCTCTCTAACTCCTTCTATAAGGCTAGAACCATTCTGACACTGAGACCTGACAGAGGCATGATGCAAAAAGAAAAGTTCAGCACAATATCCCAGATGAACATAGATGGAAAACTCCTCAGCAAAATACTAGCAAACCAAATCTAGCAGCAAATCAAAATGCTAAGGCACCACAATCAAGTGGACTTTGTTCTTGAGATGCAAGGTGGGTTTAACATAAGAAAATCATAAATGTGATTCATCAAATAAACATCACTAAAACCAAAAACCATAGTATCATCTCAATAGATGTAGAAAAAGTTCTGATAAAATTCAACACCCCTTCATGTTGAAAAATCTCAACAAACTTGGCATCAAACAAACATACCTCAAAATAATAAGAGCCATCTATGACAAACCCACAGCCAGCATCATACTGAACAGGCAGTAGCTGAAAGCACTCTCCTTGAGAACTGGAACATGACAAGGATGCCCACTTTCACAATTCTATTTAACATCGTACAGGAAGTTCTAGCCAGAACAATGAGGTAAGAAAGAAAGAAAAGATATGCAAATAGGAAGAGAAGAAGTCAAACCATCTATTTTCATATTCAATATGATTCTATACCTAGAAAACCCCAGAGTCTCTGCCCACGGAACCCTAGAACTGATAAACAACTTCAGCAAACTTTCAGCATACAAAATCCTTATTTAAAAGTCTGTAGCATTTCTATATAGCAATAATGTCCAAGCTGAGTGCCAGATCATGAGTGCTACCCCATTCACAATAGCCATGAAGGAATTAAATACCTAGGAGCACAGCAAACCAGAGAGGTGAAGGATCCCTGCACTAAGAATTACAAAACACTGCTCAAAGAAACCAGAGATAATACAAACAAATGAAAAAAAAATCCATGCTCATGTATAGGAAGAATCAGTATCATTAAAATGCCCATACTGCTCAAAGCAATCTACAGATTCAATGTTATTCTTATCAAATTGCCAATAACATTTTTCACAGAATTAGAAAAAAAAACTATTCTAATATTCATACAGAACCAAAAAAGACTCCAAATAGCCATTGCAGTCCAAAACAAAACAAACAAAGTCAGAGGCATCTTACTACCCAACTTCAAACAATACTACAGGGCTATAGTAACCAAAACAGTATGGTAGTGGTACAAAAACAGACACATAGACCAATGGAATAGGTTAGAGAACCCAGAACTAAAGTCTTGCCCATACAACCATCTGATCTTTGACAACGTTAACAATAACAAGAAATGGGTAAAGGCCTCCTTATTCAATAAATGGTACTGGGATAACTAGCTAGCCGTATGCAAAAGATTGAAACTGGACTCTTGCCTTTCATCATATACAAAAATCAACATGAAATGAATCAAAGACTTAAATGTAAAACCCAAAACTATAAAAAAAACTAGAAGAAAACTTACAAAATATCATTCTGGATATTGGCCCTGGCAATGATTTAATGTCAAAGAAAAGCAACTGCAACAGAAACAAAAAAATGACAAATCAGACCTAATGAAACTAAGGAGCTTCTACACAGTGAGATAAATTATCAACAGAGTAAGCAGACAACCTACAGAATGGTAGAAAATATTTGCAAATTACGCATTTGACGAAGATCTTATATCCAGAATCTATAAGGAACTTAAACAAATTAACAAGCAAAAAACGAAACAACCACATTTAAAAATTTGTAAAGGACATGGTCACTTTTCAAAAAAAGATATATATGTGGCCAAGAAACATATTTAAAAAATGCTCCACATCACTATTCATTAGAGAAATGCAAATTAAAACCACACAAAGATACCATCTCACACCAGTCAGAAGGGCTATCATTAAAATGTCAAAAAAAAAAAGATATGAGTGAGGTTGTGAAGAAAAGGGAACATACACACTGTGGGTGGGAATATAAATTAATTTAGGCACTGTGGAAAATAGTTTGAAGATTTCTCAAAGAATTTAAATGAAACTGTCATTTGACACAGCAATCCCAGGATTGGGAACTACAGACATGGGGGCTTTCTTGAGAGTTGAGGGTGGGAGGAGGGTTAGGATCAAAAAACCACTCATTGGGTACTACGTTCATTACCTAGGTGAAAAAATAATCTATATACCAAATGCTGCTACATGCAATTTACCCGTGTAACAAACCTGCATGTGTATCCCCTGAACCTAAAAAAAAAGTTAGAAAAAGTAGGAAATACAAACTGAAAAAATAATATAAAGTTCAAAAATAAATAAATATTTTTTTGAAACTTCAGACCTAGCAGAAGCACCAATTTGACCTTTTTTAAAAATAAAACAATGACCTAAAATTTCTTTCAAAATGAAGATTGGACTCTGCAAGACATATCCTTTCTATCCACCTTCATTGCCTCTCAAACTACAACCAGATTTAGTCTCAGTATCACCAATGGGTAGCAAAGGCCCCTTTACATCATTTTCTGGGTCCACATGAATACCCCCATTCCAAATTTCAGAATTTCATTTTTTCTCAAATATCCTAAATTTTACATTGAAAATTGTACACGGGACGGGGGAGGGATAGCATTAGGAGATATACCTAATGCTAAATGACGAGTTAATGGGTGCTGCACACCAACATGGCACATGTATACATATGTAACAAACCTGCACGTTGTGCACATGTACCCTTAAAGTATAATAATAATAAAATAAAATTAAAAAAAGAAAATAGTACACGGTTGTTAAGTGACATTGTATTTCTGAAAACAGTATGATTATATTTTATGTCTGATTTTCATCAAGTTTCATTTGTTTCTATAGTATATAAGAGATGATTTTAAGGTCATCTTAGAATATCTCTTATTTTATACCACAATTAGAGTTAAGAAATTAAAAATCTGAGCTTGTCATTTTATTTGTATGTCAGGGAATTTTAAAACATTTGCTCATTTGATAAACTTTGTAATTATTTTTTCTTCATATAACTGAATAGAAATTTGATCTCTCAAGGTATTTGCTTCATAAGTACTTAATCATAGTCAAAAATAGGTAATAATTTGATTAATGATGACGCTTCTGTATATCAAGGATAATAAGCCTTCTATTTGCCATTGGCAAGATGTTTAAACTCAACTGAAAATTCTTCATTGAGAGTCTGTTTTCTGAGCCTACTTATGGTATTAATTAACATACTGGTGAGGCCCCTGTCAAAAGACAGGTCTTACCAATATTTCTAACTCAGAAAAAAACTATTGAAAGAACTTTTAAACATGCTAAACAAGCGTTAGAAGATTGAAAGGCCAGAACAAAACATTGAGACACAGAAGAGAACGTGTAGAAGTAGCTACCACATTCAGAGCAGGGGAACAAAATTAAGATGTTACCTTTAATTGTATTAAACAATGTGGAGGAGCGGTCCTTGTTGAGCTTTGACCCAAATCTCTAATGGGTGGTTGACGCCAGGTTATTACTGATAGTTCAGGCCCTTGAAGAAGGGAATCCAGATTTCATAAAAGAAACATTGTCTAAGTGTTTCTAGAGCCTCATAAATTCTAAAAAGAACTCTCATAGAGCTATAAATCAGTTCCTTGGGGAGGGAATGCTAGCCTACTGAGATATTAGCTGGAAATAAATTGTTGGTGCATTACAACTTTTATCCCAAAGTGATAAAGAGAAATTCTCCCAGTGGACAGAACTACAAGCAATACATTTAGTTTTCTACTGCATATGAAGAAATAATTTGTCTCAACTGTGGTTATTCCCTAATACCTTGGAAGTGGCAAATGCCCGGGCCAGTTTGTCTGAGTCCAGACTGGAATAAGATGAAAAATTCAGTGACAAGAAGACCTGAGGATGAAGTATACAGACAGACCAACGGACACAGGTAATCAGAATACATATTTGCATCTCATGTTAATTTTTACTGGTGATTATTCATCAAAAGGATGTCTCTCAACAAGCAGGTAGATAAGTGAGTATAATTTAGTATATCTCCAGACACCTTCAGTGCTTGTGTAGTCCCATGTATAGTCTATAGTGACAAGGATGGAGGTTGTTTATCTGCCCAACCGCATGGGCTAGCCTTTACCACAGCTTTTCTTGCTATTTCCACTCCTGTGTGAGCAATTTTCCGGCACCATACATCAACAATTAGATGTCAGCCTCATTGCTTGGGAATAACGGTTGGTCCCACTTTGGCAAAGGAATTATACTTGAACCTTCGATCTTCAGGAATCTATATATTCCATAAATGAGTTTGCTTTCTTATCCAAAGCACCCCAGCCAACACTATGATCTAAAGACTTACAGAAAGCCTTTTTAATACTCATGGTATTGCCTATAACATTGTTTTAGACCAAAGGATTTATTTTGTGTCTGCAAAATGAGAGCAATTGGCTCACGATCTTGGGATTTATACATTGTGCAGCATACAACCCCTTTTACTAAAATTCAGCCTGATTAAATTTGGGAACAATCTGTTTAAGATTCAAGTAAGACTCTTGCTCAAGGTCAGCAACGTGTAAGATTGGGATAACGTTTTCCAGGATGTGATAAATGATATAGTAGCTCCATTAGCTAGAATATACGGATCCAGGAAACAAAGGGTAAAAGGAAGAAAGGCATCTCTTACCATCCCTCACAGTGAAACATTTGAAAATGTATGTGTCTAGTCCATACAATCTTAGCCTCTTCCTCACTGGAGATCCTGGAAGTGAGCATCATCTGTCCACTATGGTCTACTTAGGCCAGTGGAAAGCAAGCAAAAAAGTATTCTACTAGCTGAGATAATGTCATGATGACCGAGAGACATTGGAATTGTTGCCACGTGTAGTATGCCCATTCTGCTGCCCCTTCTTTATCCTGGGACTGGAACCACTAATTTACACATTGCCATAAGTACTTTCTGAGGAAAAGAAGTTATGATAGACCTCACAATTGGGATGCAGATTATTATGATCATTTCTCTATGAAAAATAATCAGCCTTTGTAAGGATGCTTTTGCACAATAACTATAATAGGCAGTAAAAAAAAAAAATGCAAAATCCAGATTGACCACTAAGTATTGTTGGATGTTTGTGTTCTCCAAAGGCCTTCTTAACCAAAGACATGATCAACTAACTGTGCTTTTGTTTTCTGTTCCTCTATCATTAGTATTCCAATTTTTGCCCAATGTTTGCTTTCTCAATTTCCCTCCTTCTCCAGAGTCAAAATATAATCTACCAGAATGCTTCAAGGTGAACACCTTCACTTGCTTCCTGAAATCTAGGAATCCAGCTGACAATCATTCAGGCTCTTGCATCTGGATTATCACCTCAAAAAACATGAAAAATGTTTTAACACTAAGACATTTCTTGCTTAAAGAGATTAAAATCAGTAAATATCTTTATATTAATCTCATGTCCCTCAACATTTTATTCATTCTCCTATTTTGTTCATTGTTATGATATGTGGTCACTTAATAGCATCTGATAACGCAGTTACTCAAGGCTTAAAGCTCTTGCTTTCCCTGACCTACAGGAAACAATAAAACTTTTCCTCCTATGTCTGTGATTATTCTGTTTCGGTCATTATTTCAAGCTCTTCTTGCACTTTGTTCAAGGTTCTCATCTCTGTTAGCTCTCTACGCTTATACTGGATGACCACATACGTGTATCTTCCTTTATTTCTTACTAACATGCCAAAACGAATCTTTAAGCTTTTATATATCTTGAGTGACAGTCTGAAATTGTTCATTGCCTTTGTATATAAGACACTTCACAAGGTAAACATCTCAAAATTGAAACAATCATCCCTCACAAATTTGCTTCTGCTCATGCAGCATCTCCTGGCATCCACGAACTTGTCCAAGACCAGTGATCATACCATCAGGTACACTAACAAGAAATGTCAACATAGAAATATTAGCAACATGAATAAGACCTGTCTTTCCGCCTTACCTTTTATATCAGAAATTCACATTTAAATATAATTAAATTTTTATACAATCTGTAATGAAAATCATCCCTTATACTTTCATATGTTAAAATTGAATGTCAGTTTAATTATAATAGTATGTTTATAATAAAAAAGAAAGACACTACAATAATAATACAGATTGTAAAAATTGTCAAATTTATAAACAAAAAATTAATATCTTTCAAACAAATATGGGAATATGCATTTACAGTTAATTCAAGTATTTAGAGTGAGTGTATTAGATAAATAATTTTAAGAAGGCTATCACATTTATTTTGAAAAAAACAAATGTTTAAAAAAGTAAATCAAATTATAAGCAGAATACTAGAGATTATTTATATAACAATTTTAATCTATATGGAATTGTTTAATGCATTGGCATTTATAACACTGAACATAACACAATATTTAAAATTTATATTTAGCAATGTAACTCTACTTAGATTATTAGTCTTACCATAAAAGTCCTTACTTTTCTGTTTTATTGTAGAGCTGATCAAAAAATACCTTGCTGTAGGATAGGTCACAATGGAATGAGAGCATTCACTTAAGATTGAAACTGTATGGTACCATAATAATAAACTTCAGTAACTATAGGATAAAGCTAATATCTAATATTTATGAGAAATTATTGTTCCTGTATTGTATCTCAAAATTTTAAATATTTCTACCTAATTTTATTCATTTCAAAATATATCTAAAATAAAATGTCAGATTTATGCATGTATCACTCCATGATGATGAATTTGGGCTTCAGATGCAAACTGATTTTTATCCTTTGGGCCTTTGGCTTTTGGTCCAGGTGCTTATTCATTACACTTCTATGTTATCCCAGCATAGTGCCTCATCCTTAATAAGCTAAGAGATATACGTGTGTGTAAAATTAATTAATTCACAAATCCAAATATTATGTTGGCTATCTTTCAATTCTACCTCTCATTGTTATGTTAGACCACATAAGTTATAGCATGCTAAAGAGTTACTTGTTACAACTGCACTTTATTTTGTTTCAAAATTATAGCAATAGATTCTAGAGAAATATCATCATTTTTCTATAATGGCTTTCCAAAGTAATATACTTAAGCACAAAATTTCACATTCAACTAAAAAACTCTAATACCTTACACTGTCGAGTGTTCAATATTAATAATACATACTGACACCGGCTTTGCAATGATTCTTACACTTAAAATCTTTTGCTAAATCTAAATGTCATTGTGATAGCCCATACGAACAGGATTCTAGAATTCTCCCTGATTTCTCTCAGGGTTCCTAAATCTTAGACTTAAATCCATAAAACTTAAAAAGATAAACCCTTCAGCTTTCAATTGCAAATTTAAAGCAAGGCAGAAGAAAATCAGAAAAAAAATACAGTTAGAGGGCGAAAAAATGAAAAAAAAAAAAGAGAGAGAAAGAGAGAGAGCACCATTGCCTGGCTGTTATTTGCCCCTCAGCAAGAGCCATAAACCAATCATATGTCAAACACAGACGCCTGAGAGCACTGAAACTTAGTATATCATATTGACTGTTTTAATCAGCCAGAATCCTTCCACACCAGGGGAACATTCACTCAGTGCAGTATCTCAGATACACTTGAAAAGTTTCCCAGGGCTATTAAGATAACACACTTTAAGTTCATCTAAAGTAAATGCATTTGTTACCTTGCATCCAAGATATTTGTCCTTATGTGGGTATAATTTTACATTATTTTGCATGTATATATCTTTCAAATGCCCATTGAGATATTCATTCTTAACATAAGAAATATAAGAAAAGTTCATTATAAAGAGAAATTTTTAACAGATTGATGTCATAAAGTATGATTAAATTTAGAAAACTCAATTTTTAAATATGAGAGATTTATATGCATCATTTTGCTAAAATTCATGTATTATAAAATAATCTTTTGATTCATCTTGAAAGCATGGGTGCATTCAAAGAGTAAGTAGCCTCTTCTGGAATCCTACAATAAAACTGCCACTAATAATTCTCATAACCATGTAACACAATAATGTATTTTCAATAGAGTGTTCCTGGCTCAATTCTAACTCATTTAACTCATTTAATACTCATAGCAGTGCTTTAAGATAGTTAAAAAATTCATTTGAAGATGAGCAATATGATATCCCCAAGCTCACAGTTGCTCAGTTATTTTGTTTTTCATTGAGTCTTTAGTTAATATCGCCTATGTGCTGAAAGTACAATTATTAACAGATAAAATTTCTGTTTTTGGAGATCACGATTCTTTGGTTTCTTCTATAAACTATTTAGTAAACAGTAATAACATTATCTTTCTGTGTTTTCATAGAAAAGATAGAAAAGTATACACTTAGTACTCATAAATCTTCACCTCATGTTTTGAAAAAAGGGGGGGCAAACTCAATTATTACAAATTTATTTAAGTTTGCAAAATGTCTTGTGTTAGTACCTTCTGAGTCAAAACAGGTTATGAATAAAAATTGTAGTCTAAATACAGTGTCTAAACACACTAGCATCAAATGGATGTTAACTTTTTGCTTTCTAACTGAAATAAAACAATCTCCTCTAGCTTAAGGCATAATTTAAAGAAAACATTTAAATATTCACTAAAAATCTGTGATAGGAAGATATACAGAGATTCAGAGATTTTTATGTACAGGAAAAAGAAAAAACAGAAAATACTATGAACCAAAGTGAGGTGATTAAGATGGCTATTATCTGGAAGTTTTAGATTTTGAATTCAGATAGCCAAGCATGCATTCCCTGCTATCTTGTAAATCTCCAATTGCAGATGTAATGCTCTGTGCTCATTTATCTGAATTCCAAATCAGACCCCTAAAATGGAATCTTTATACAAGATGCGGTATCTCAAGCATCAATAAATGGTGATGGGGTTTCTACAGTAAAGCTTTGAGTCATTGTGATTCTGAGTCCTTGGGCTAGAATAGTAAGCAAGAAAAAGGACATAATGTTTCTATTCATAACTAATCTATTCAGATTAGTGTATTGTATATAATACTTCATAAAAACACATGTAAAGGATTTTCTTAAAAACTCGATCTTTTATCCAGACTTAAACGAAGCTTTAAATTATACTATGATATATAAAATAAGGAACAAACATCATTTTGCTTTGTGACAGTCCTTATCTTTTCTAAATTAAATCTTTTCTAATTCAACTCTTCGTACTTTTTCTGCCCTACCCTCCATATATTGTCTTTCCATACTGTCAAGTCCTTATGTCAATCCATTGCATGCCTACATTTTAAGAAACATGCTTTTTCCTTTCACTGTCTTCACTAAAATAAGTTTCACCTATTGAGATTCTTCCTTCCTTCCTTCCTTCCTTCCTTCCTTCCTTCCTTCCTTCCTTCCTTCTTTCTTTTTCTTTCTCGGAGTCTCCCTCTGTCACCCAGGCTAGCGTGCAGGGCACAATCATGTCTCACGGTAACCTGCGCTTCCTGAGTTCAAGTGATTGTCGTGCCTTAGCCTCCTGGGTAGCTGGGATACAGGCGCTCGCCACCGCACCCAGCTAATTTTTGTATTTTTAGTAGAGACATGGTTTCACCATGTTGGCCAGGCTGGTCTTGAACTCCTGACATCAAGTGATCTGCCTGCCTTGGCCTCCCAAAGTGCTGAGATCACAGGCGTGAGCCACCACGCCCAGCTAAGATTCATATTTTCTGTGACAATACCGGACACGATCTTTATTTCTAAGTTTAAATATTATAATCATTTAAAATGTTTTTATATAATCTTTTTAGAATAAGAGTGGGGCTTCTTAACATGTCATGGTTATGTTTAATAATTATAATAAAAACAACAAATAAAAACAACAGACACATAGTAACTTTTATGCTACACACATTTCCTAAGTGCTTAAACCATGTGAACTAACTTAATCGTCACAACAACTCTAAGAGAGGCACAATTGCCATTCATGTTTCATAGCCCAGATTCAAACTCAGGCATTCTGATTTCAGAGTCCAATATCATACCATTTCCACTGGGACCCTTTACTACCTTAATTCACTTAAAACCTTCATCAAGAACAAACAACAATGGAGAAAAACTGCCACTGAAAGGGTCTCTCACAGTCCAACAAAATTCCAATCTGAATATTTTATTTGATCCAGTACAATAAATATATCAGTTGATACCAACATATTTTGTGCATTTATTTCATATGTGTAAAAATTCCAAAATAATATGAATTGTTCCATAGAGTTCAGTGTGGCTGAATTTTGCTTATTTAGGGTTTGCAACGTGTCCAACCTGAGTGGCTAGCATCCTTGGAAGAAATGAACTCTGACTCATTTGTTTCTTTCAAATATTTGGTATAATACTTGGCCTACATAGAAGAGAGAAAAAATCTTTTTAAACTGAAAGTTTAAAAAACTGTGGGTGAGATATGCCCCCACGCTTAGAACAGGAAGTAGGGTCAAGGCCAGTATCAAATTTTGGGGACAGCAATGAACAATACATCTCTTCGAGGACAAGTACAGTGTATCATGTATTACCAACACTGAAATAGAAGTTGTTTCCAGTGTTTTGTTCCTTCTAAGTTTTTAATTAAACTTGAAACTTCAAAATTTTCAACTAAAAACACCATATATTGAGTTCCTTGGTGTGACGTTTGAAGAGGAGGACATTGAACTTAAAGAAGTTAATATCTGGTTACCTGGTATGGGGAACAGAGATATCAACCGATAGGGAATATCAGCCAAAGGAGCCTAAGTGCTAGCATCCCTTTTTTTCTTTTTTTTTTTTTCAGATGGAGTCTCACTCTGTCGCCCAGGCTGGAATGCAATGGCACGATCTCAGCTCACTGCAACCTCTGCCTCCCGGGTTCAAGAAATTCTCTGCTTCAGTCTCCCGAATAGCTGGGATTACAGGCACCTGCCACAATGCCCAGTTAAGTTTTGAATTTTTAGTAGAGATGGAGTTTCACCATCTTTTCCAGGCTGGTCTTGTACTCCTGACTTCATGATCCACCTGCCTTGGCCTCCCAAAATGCTGGGATTAGAGGCATGAGCCGCTGCGCCCGGCCAAGTGCTAGCATCTTAGACAACACCTCTCCAAAAATACCAAAAAATTGAGAAAAACTGAGTTATTTTAGTGTGTGAAGTGCAGGTATAAACTATTTCTTCTTAAATCTCAGAAGGACTTGCAAATATCCTAGCTGGGACTAAGGGGGTGAAGTACAAAATTAAGATAATTATTTAAAATATAAAAATTTGGGAAAAAATTACTTTGTGTCCTTTAAAGTTATTCTTGAGCATTAAAATATAAAGTCTAAAAGATTTTTAGAAATTCAAAAGATATCACCAAATGCTGACCTGTAGGAAATTAAGCAATTTAGTATCTAACTTAGAAATCTTATATTTAGCTTTTTCCTTTCTTTCTTTTTTCACTGGGCATATAAATCAGTCTCTGTATTCTCCTTGGAACTAGCTTTTGTTATCTTGTTGATTTCCTCATTAAAGAGATAAATCTTCAACACATGACATATTTGTGAGTTATGTTCTTAACTTTTTGCAAAGAATACTTTGACAACACATACACTAATCCTATAACGAATGCTACTAACAAACACTACATTGCAATATTTCAACACTCACAGATAAACATTCAAAAAAATTCAAGAAATCTCTGAGATGTCAGAAGTAAAAGCAGTCTTTCTCTTACTAAAAAAGAAAAGGGGAAGGAAACTAAATTAATTGAGAAGAAGCTCAGAAGTCTGGAGATGTCAAGGTACATTTTCAAGCACCTAACAAGAAATGTGGAGGTTTCCTCAATGCCAGGCCCGTGTCCTAACCTGAAATCACTTAGGTCTGTCACCCTACTTTCACGTGGAATGTGTTTTTAACTGTTCCATTTCTGTCATGATTATTATATTCAAACCAAGGGTTCACATCTCATTGTCATAAATGGTAAAACAAGCAAATAAACATGTTCTTTAGCAGCTGGGCCTATATTTCATTTGCTTAATTGCTCTGTTATGCTTTGAAAGATAATGTTTAGTAATATTAAGGAGGCAACATTGCACCCAAGTCTTCTTGATGAGTATGCACTTATTTTTTATTTTTTTCGGACTTTGAAGTTTTAGATAAACTTTACTACTGTTCTCACATCCTCGAAAAATATACTATAACAGTAATCCCAGCATTTTGGGAGGCCAAGGATGGTGGATCACCTGAGGTCAGGGGTTCAAGACCAGCCTGGCTAACATGGTGAAACCCCATCTCTACTAAAAGAATACAAAAAAATTAGCCAGGCATGGTGGTGCATGCCTCTAATCCCAGCTAGTCAGGAGGCTGAGGCTGGAGAGTCTCTTGAACTAGGGAGGCAGAGGTTGCAGTGAGCCGAGATCACGCCGCTGCACTCCAGTCTGGGCAACAGGAGCGAAAACTCTGTCTCAAACAAAAAAAAAAAAAAAAAAGAGAAAGGGCATGGTGGCTGACGCCTGTAATCTCAGCACTTTGGGAGGCCAAGCCTGGTGGATCACTTGAGGTCAGGAGTTCGAGACCAACCTGACCAACATGGTGAAACTCTGTCTCTACTAAAAATACAAAATTAGCCTGATGTGGTGGTGCAAGCCTGTAATCCCAGCTACTCGGGAGGCTGAGGCAAAAGAATCGCTTGAACCCTGAAGCCAGAGTTTGCAGTGAGCCAAGATCACACCATTGCACTCCAGTCTGGGCAAGAAGAGTGAAGCAACTCAAAAAAAAAGAAAGAAAGAAAAAAGAAATATACTAAAACATAGTTCTTTCAATATGTCCTTTCTTGTATTTTTTCCTGTTAGAAGCACAGTCTCTGGGAGTAGTAGTTTAAACATGATAAATTATTTGTCCAATCAAGGGTTTGCTTATCAGATATAATCTCTGTGTCCCTAAGTTGCATGCGAATCATAAAGAAATAATCAAGTCTACTTTTCTCAGAAAGATAAATTAGAGGAAAAATCTCACAAAACCTCTAAGAATTTATTGCCTGCTCAGTGTTAGTTCTCACCTCAAATAATAACCTTAAATATGGCAAATATAATTCACAACAAATTCCATTGACCAGCCTGGGATATTCTCAACAGCCAACTGACTGAGACTGACTTTCAGACTTTGAAACAGGGTGACAACACTGCTCTCTGGGGTCCTGTTCATATGACCTTTAATTTTGTTTTACTGATTTATTTTCTTCTACTCTGCCACTTAAACTGGGACTTTAAACTAAATCATACATATAATATACATATAAGATCTTATATTTGTTTAATTTCAGAGTCCATGCCTAAGTTTCAGCGAGGTTAAGTGAGAAGTCTAAAGTTAGAAAGTTATGGTGTGATTGAGATTGAACTTAAACAAGATAGCTTGAACACCCAACCAACACAATAACTATCTGATAAAATGCCGTTTGTTTGCTTAGTGACAACTTTATATTAAATAAATAATATAATGAAATATATTTGGAATAAGATATTAGATAAACTACTGGCTTAAATGAAAGCATGTTACAGTTGGCTTTTTGTATATTCAGGCAGTTGGTTCCAGCACTTCTGGAATATATCAAAATACATGCATACACAAGTTCTGCAGTCAGCTCTGTAGAACCCACATATAAGAAAAGATGACCCTCATGGGCAAAGATTTCATGATGCAAAAAGCAATCTCAACAAAAGCAAAAATTGACAAATGGTATCGAATTAAATCAAAGAGCTTCTGTACAGCAAAATAAACTATAAATAGAATAAACAACTTACAGAATGGGAGAAAATTTTTGCAAACTATGCATCTGAGAAAGGTCTAATATCTAGCATCTATAAGACACAAGAAAAAAATCAAACAACTCTTTAAACAGGGGGCAAGGGACACGAACAGACACTTTTCAAAAGAAGACATGCATTCCCTGAATACTCTATTTTCCATCCATCTTTTGTTGAAAAAATATCCACATTTCAGTGGGCCCATGCAATTCAAATCCATGTTGTTCAAGGTTCAAATGTACTTACAAGCCCTGAATATTCATAAGTTTGCTTTTGTGGCTGACTGCCACAGTTACTAATTGAGACTGTCACTGTAGCAGTTACTACTGTTACTGCCTGAGACCGTCATTACAGCAGTTACTATTATTACTGCTTGAGACTATATTATGACTGAATGAAGGGAGGAATGCAGAAATGATAACAAAGAAACAAGAGAAACTGTTTTAAGGAAAGGCTAGCATGGGGAAGAAGGAGAGAGCTCCCTGCTTCTAGTGAGTAAAGGCAGCCCCCTTTGAGCTTCCACAGCCCTTCCTACTTATTGGGTAATACCAGTTAGAATGGCCATCATTAAAAAGTCAGGAAACAACAGGTGCTGGAGAGGATGTGGAGAAATAGGAACACTTTTACACTGTTGGTGGGACTGTAAACTAGTTCAACCATTGTGGAAGTCAGTGTGGCGATTCCTCAGGGATCTAGAACTAGAAATACCATTTGACCCAGCCATCCCATTACTGGGTATATACCCAAAGGACTATAAATCATGCTGCTATAAAGACACACGCACACGTATGCTTATTGCGGCACTATTCACAATAGCAAAGAGTTGGAACCAACCCAAATGTCCAACAACGATAGACTGGATTAAGAAAACGTGGCACATATACACCATGGAATACTATGCAGCCATAAAAAAGGATGAGTTCATGTCCTTTGTAGGGACATGGATGAAACTGGAAAACATTCTCAGTAAACTATCGCAAGGACAAAAAATCAAACACAGCATGTTCTCACTCATAGGTGGGAATTGAACAATGAGAACTCATGGACACAGGAAGGGGAGCATCACACTCCGGGGACTGTTGTGGGGTGGGGGGAGGGGGGAGGGATAGCATTAGGAGATATACCTAATGCTAAATGATGAGTTAATGGGTGCAGCAAAACAACATGGCACATGGATACATATGTAACAAACCTGCACATTGTGCACATGTACCCTAAAACCTAAAGTATAATAAATAAAAAAATAAAGCAAGGAGGAGGAGGTAACGATTAGTCAGCTGCTTAAATTATCACAGGTTCATTATTGACAGGCTTCAGATGCACCTAATCACAACAAACATTTGTGTGGCCTCCAACATCTCCTTTTTTTTTCTAAATTAATTGAGCAAGGCAATTGCAGGCTGTGCAGCCCTTAATTGCCAGTTGGTGATCCAGCCTCATTTTTCTTAGCCCTTATTCAAAATGGAGTCACTCTGGTTTGAATGCTTCTTACATATTTCCCCCTTCCCTTTTGCAAGAGCACCCTTAATCCTAAGGGTTGCAGAAGGATGAAGGTCTGTCTCCTGCAACTTCTTCATGCTGAATGGGGGCGATGATATTCCTGCCTATTAGGGTCTCTTGTATTCAGCATAGAGAGGAGCTCAGTCAGAAAGCATCATTCCGTTAAGCATTGATAGTACCTCTGAATTCCAGCAAAAGGTGAAATCCTGGCACTCCAGCGGTTTCTCAGCTTCTTGTGTCGTTTTCTTGATCTGTCCCCATGGTACCTGTTAGTTCCTGCAAGTTCCTGCAAGTCCCTGTCTGCTCCTACCTATCTCTACTTCCTTATCTCTACTTATTTCTTATTGTCCCTGCAGGCCTCTTCAGGTCCCTTCAGGTCTCTGTCCCTGATAGTCCCTTCAAGTTTCTGCTAGTCTTTGCTAGTCTCTACTTTTGTACATCTTTAGGGCACTGACCTTATATTGCTAGTCTTTGCTAGTCTTTATCTCTGTGTGTCCCTGTCTGTCCCTATTCGTCCCTGTTTGGGCACCACTTGTGGCTGACTGCCATGGTTACTGCTTGAGACCATCATTATAGCAGTTACTACTGTTACTGCTTGAGACCGTCATTATGACTGAATAAAGGGACAAACACAGAAATAACAAAAAGGCAAAAGAAACAGTTTAAAGGAAAGGCTAGCAGGGGGAAGAAGAGAGCTCTCTGCTTCTAGTGAACAAAGGCAGCAACCCCCTTGAGCTTCTACAGCCGTTCTTATTTATTGGGTAATAAGAGCGAGGAGGGGGAGGTAACGATTAGTCAGCTGCTTAATTGATCACAGGTTCATGTTGTTACTGACAGGCTTCAGATGTGCCTAATCACAAGAAACATTTGTGCTGCCTCCAACATGCTTTCATTGTGTAATATAAGTAGAATCCAAGGAAGTCTGTTGATGTTTTATATTTTCTATTCATAATGGCATATTTTCTTAAAGGATTTAATTTGGAATCATCTTGATGAAGAGAAACACAGATTGAATTACATACATTAACTCGGTTTAGGCATATTTCAAGTCAAAATTTTTAAATGATAATTAAGATGACTTAGTGTTTATGCTTTTGTTTTATTTCAGTATATAAGGCACAATGTTTTTAGGATTTCTGTTTTTTTTGAGACGGAGTCTTGCTCTGTCCCAGGCTGGAGTGCAATGGTGTGTCCTCGGCTCACTGCAAGCTCCACCTCCTGGGTTCAAGGGATTCTCCTGCCTCAGCCTTCCCAGTAGCTGGGATTACAGGTGCATGCTACCACACCCAGCTGATTTTTGTATTTTTAGTAGAGACAGGGTTTCACCATGTTGGCCAGGCTGGTCTCAAACTTCTGACCTCATGATCTGATGGCCTTGGCCTCCCGAAGTGCTGGGATTACAGGCGTGAGCCACCGATCCCAGTCACGTTTTTAGGATTTCTAAAACAGAAAGAAAAAAACAGAAAGGCAAGAGAGAATTCATGATTCTCTGAGCAAGGTAATAGTGAAGGATTACTAATTATAAATGCATAGCCATTCCACAAAAGCCCATATTAGAAAACAGCATATCATTCATAATAACACATAACAAGTAAATTAAACAAACATTGTATGGCAGAAAATCACAATTTTGGTCAGCGAAAATAATATGTAATATAAATATACTCTGTGTAATACTGAAATCGCAATAGGGCATGCCCAATAAAGTAAATTTTCTCTGATTAATGGTTGGACAAATTTTCCTAATTATTGAATTATGTACTTTACATAAATATATAAAAATATTTTATTTATTATCTAGATAAATTGTATGTATAGTATAGTTATATATACTTATTATTTGGTGATATATAATCACAACAAACAGGATATGAGAGAGAATAGCATTTCACTTTTATTAACTAGAAATATCATAATTTGACATATTACTCTAAGCAAGAATCACACTTTTGTTCCTCATACATCAAAGAAAGTATTTTATAATTTGAGTAACCCAGATGCCATTTGAATAAAAGATGATGTAGGGAATAAAAGACACTTCACACAGAAATTAAATAATTTCAGAACCATAGAGGTTATACATGATATCTACTAGAAGCCTCTTAGTATATGGATGAGGGAACCGACTCAGTGAGACTGTGTGGCCTGATTAGACAATTCATCTGCATATTGGCAGAGCCATACTTGAATGGAAGGATTTTTATTCTGAAATTCTATCAAAATATAATTATCATTTATATGTCTAATTCATATGAAAGGTATGAATTACTACATTAAAGGATAAATCTTATTGATGCACTTAACAAATGTATAAATATGCCTGAAGTGGTTTCCTCTGTCTAGCTAATTTAAAAGTTGATATTTTCCATAATCCTATTAATTTTTAAGATAGCTTTTTATTGTTTATTCCCCAATTCTGAACTGGGGATTTATAAAGGCAAAGAAAATTCAGGATCATCTATAACATGATTTTAAACTGCTATTGGGTGCTCGTGGAAATTCATGGAATTTTTTTGTTAAATCTGTTTCAGTGAAATCATCATACCATATGACCTTCTTGTTTTTGAAATCTGGGTACCAAGGAAAATCCAAAGATTGGAACCAACTAGCTAAAAACCAAATTAATTGAGAATACTTTAGCCATAACTTAGTAGTCATTTTTTTCTATCATGCTGTCTTACTAAAATCAAATGTATCTGAGCATGGTGATTTATTCATTCATTTGCCCAATACATTTATTGATTGAACCATCAAGTTTTTCTTGAGTGCATATGATGGTCCTTGCATTGTTCTAAAAAATGGGATCTATAGGGCAGTTTTTCTGACTTTCAAAACCTACATTTCACTAGAATGAATAAGTGATATACAGAAAAAATTAATCAAATATATTATGATACATGTACACAATGACACATATATAAGCATATATTAAAGTGCAAAAGTAATTCCTTTTTATAATGTAGTGCTTGAGTTGATTCCTTTACAAAAACGTGGACCTGAAAATGCATCAAGTTAAATGATTGTTTCTGAGAGGAAGTTGGAGAAAATCATATACTGAGGTCTTCAGGAATCAGAGAGCATGCTGTGGTGCAGATGCTGCCTAAAGATATAAACCTAGAAATATGAAGACTTTAAAGACTGTGAGGTAGAATGGAAGATCCAATATACACCTAACATGAGTTTCTAAAGAAGTCAATTTTTACAAATAAGGAGAGTCAGTATACAAAAAGATCATACTAGGCAGAATAATGACATCCCAAAGATGTTCACATTGTACTTCCTGGAACCTGGGACTAGTTACCTGTTATGGCAAAAGAAACTTTGTAGATTTGATAATGGATACAGAAGTTGAAATGATGAAAATATCCTAGATTATCATGGTAGTTACAGTCTAATGACCTAAGTCTTTAAAACTAGAAAACCTTTGCCAACCATGCTCAGAGGAGATGTAATGACAGACAAAGGTTTAAAGAGATGCTACGTTATAAGGACTTGACCCATGCTTGCTGGCACTGAAGATGGAGAAAGGAGGCAATAAACCAAGGTAGGCAGATGCCTCTAGAAACTAGAGAATATTTCCTGAGTTTACAACCAAGAAGAAAATGGGAAACTTGGTCCTACAGTGACCAGGAACTGAATTCTACCAGCAACCTTAAATGCATGAAGAAATGACTTCATATCTAGAGTCTCTAGAAAGGAAAGCAGCTCTACCAACATTTTGATCTTAGGCAATGTCAGACTTCTGACCGAGAGAATTGTAAGATAATATGTTTGTGTTGCTTTAATTTGTGAAATTTATGGTAATTTGTTATGGCAACAATAAAAACTAATACAAAGTTAATACCCTAAAACTAAGGCATAGTGTAGCTAACCAAATGATTATATGGCATAAATTTGTAAAGCAAGAATTTACTCCAGAAACCTCAAAGCAGAGTTCTTTATCTTAATAATTTACATTGTGGTAGCAACTATGTCCCTGAAGAGTATACATTGCTTTTTAATAACTAAAACTATTTTTCAAATGTTATCTACAACTATATTTCCCATGAAAATCTCAATGTGAAAATTGTAAAAGCTGCACTTTTTCTAGAAAACAATAAAAAAAACAAATTATAATTAAAATACTTTTAAATACCAAATATAAAAAATATACAAATATATTTTCTCAAAGATAATGTTTGGAAAAGTAGTAATCAAAGTTACAATTACATGTAATTAGTGATTTATTACAAGTGATTACCATTGAGGGACCTTATTTGATTGAAAAGGCAGACCTACTCTGCTTTAAAAAAATAAAATTTATAATATTGGTATTAAATAATTTCAATACATAGTGGGCACAAAAACACTTGAATTTTCTCTAAGCCGGAATTGAAATACGAAATTAAGTAAAAGGCTCAATTAGCCTTTTAAGAGCTCTAAGTTGGACTATTAATATCCATGAGGGATAGTCTTTGGCTTTTGGGCTAACATAAGCAGGGCATTTTTATCATCTCCATTTATGTATAAAGGTAGTAAACTAAAATTTTTGACCCTAAAATATCTCTACATCAGTGAAAGGACACTAAAAAACGTCTGTCCAACCGCCCAGAAAATTACAATAAGTTGTGCTGTGTCCTACATACAGGACTTAGATAAAAGGTGATATTCAGTGGTGGCTATGAATTACATATTTGTATGTTCTTGAATAACTCAAGCTGAAAGATAATGCTAAAATGATCCCAGATAAGAAGTATTCCTAGAATGTTGATTAGAATCAATTTATACAACTAAGTACCGGCATTTCTACAACCTAGGACCCAATTAAGTAAGCTTTAGCTGTGTTCATTTAAAAAAATAGAATTTACTTTTTAGAGAAGTTTTAGGTTCACAGAAAACTTGAGGGGATAGTACAGAGTTCCCATATACCTCCTATGTCTACACATGCACAGCTGCTACAACTATCAACCACCTGCACGAGCCCTGCATTTATTAAAATTGATGAACCCACATTGACAACTTATTAGTACCCAAAGTTCATAGTTTTTATTGAAATTTATACTTGAAATTTTACATTCTACAGCTCTTGACAAATTTCTCAAGAGACATAACTACTATTATAATATTATATGGAATAATTTCTTTGTCCTAAAACTCCTCTTCTCTGCCCATTCATCCCTCTTTCTTCCCAGCTCCTGGAAACCATTGATCTTTTCATTGTCTCCATAGTCTTGTCATTTTCAGAATGCCGTGTAATTGGAATTACATAGTGTATAGTCTTTCTGTGTTGACTTATTTCACTTAGTAACATGCATTTAAGATTCCTCTATGTCTTTTTATGGCTTGATAGCTCATTTATTTTTGGCACTGAATAATATTAAATTCTCTGGATGTACCATAGTCTATCCATTTTACTTAATGAAGGGTATCTTGGTTGCTTCCTAGTTTGGGCAATTATGGCTAAGCAGCTATTAATCTAAACATCCTTGTGCAGGTTATTATGTGGACATAAGTTTATAACTCCTGTGGGTAAAAACCAAGGGGCAGAATTGCTGGTTCATTTGGTAAGAGCTTATTTAAATTTTGTGTGAATTCTTCCAACTGTTTTTAAAGTGCCTGTATCATTTTGCATTCCCACCAGCAAAGAATTAGAGATTCTGTTGCTCCACATCCTCCTTAGCATTTGTTGCTGTTTTCAGCATATTGGATTTTAGCCATTAAAATAGATGTGTACCGGTATCCCGTTGTTTTAATTTGCAACTCCCTAATGGCAAATAATATTGAATATCTTTTGTATACTTATATGCCATCTGCATTTTTTTTGGTAAAGTGTCTGTTCAGATTGTTTGCTCATTTCTTAGTCAGGTTGTTTGTTTTCTTCTTATTGAGTTTTAAGAGTTCTGTATATATTTTGGATAACAGTTATTTATCAGATGTGTTTTGAAATATTTTATCCCAGTCTGTAGTTGTCTTATCTCTTTTAATAATGTCTTTAACAGAGCAGAAGTTTTTAATTTTAATGAAGTCTACCTTATCAATTGTTTTTTCATAGATCATGACTTTGGTTTTGTCATCAAAGTTTAAAAAATGAAATGCCAAATCCAAGTTTATCTGGGTTTCTCCTATGTCATCTTCCAGAATTTTAAAGTTTTGCCTTTTACATTTTGGTTTATGACCCATTTTGTAGGCAGAATAAGGTCTGTGTCTAGATTCATTTTTTTTTTTTGCATGTGGATGTCTTTATTCTAGCATCATTTTGTGAAAATAATATTTTTCCCCCAATGTATTGCTTTCACTCTTTTTTGTCCAAGATCAATTGTCTACATTTTTGTGATTCTATTTCTTGGCTTTCTATTCTGTTCCATTGATGATCTATTCGTCTTTTTTTTTTTTTTTTTTTTTTTTTTTTTTTTTTTTTAGGTGGAGTCTTGCTGTGTCACCAAGGCTGGAGTGCAATGGTGTGATCTCAGCTCACTGCAACCTCTACCTCCTGGGTTCAAGCATTTCCCCTGCCTCAGCCTCCCAAGTAGCTGGAACTACAGGAACATGCCACCACGCTCAGCTAATTTTTGTATTTTTAGTACAGACATGGTTTCACCATCTTGGCCTGGCTAATTTTTGTTATTCTTAGTAGAGATGAGGTTTTACCATGTTGGCCAAGCTGGTTTCAAACTCCTGACCCCAGATGATCTGCCTGCCTTGGCCTCCCAAAGTTCTGGGATTACAGGTGGGAGCCACCACACCTGGCCTATTTGTCTATTCATTAGCCAATATCACACTATCTTTAATACTATAGCTTTAAAAGAAGACTTGAAATCAGGTAGTGTAAATTATTCAATTTTATTTGACTAGTTCAATATCGTGTTTACTATTCCGGGATTTTTGCATCTTTCTATAAACTGTATTATCAGTTTATTGATATCCACAAACAACATTCTGTGATTTTGATTGGAATTAAATTGAATATGTAGATAAAATTAGAAAAAACTGACATCGTGACAATATTGAGATTGCTTATTCATGAACATAGGCTAGCCCTTATATTCAGATCTTCTTCAGTTTTGTTCTCATTAGATTTTAGTAGATTTTCTAATATAAATTTTGTATGCATTTTGGGGATGTTTTACCTAAATATTTTACTTTGGAGATGCTAATATAAATAATACTGTGATTTTAATTTTTAATTCCAATTTCCCATTGCTAGGATATCAATATATTTAGTGCCACTAAAACCCAACAATGACACAATTGATTATTAATGTCAGAAAACATAGTAAACAATGGAAGTACTTCAATGAATGAAGATTAAAATATAATAAAAATTAAATACATATTTGTGCTAGTAATAAAAATACAGAGAAATTTTAAAAATAATAAAACAAAGTTTATAGAAAATATAGTTATTATGATTAAAGGTCAATGTATAGGTCACATAGCACATTTGACATAAGTATATGTAGAATTAATGCTCTAGAAGAAAGATCTAAAGGAGAAAAATTGAAAAAAAATGAAAAAAATGGAAGATAAAATATGAAGAGGAAAATATAAAATAGAAAAGTAGGCTTGAGCGTCATGCCCAGCGATCATCTTTTCAACCTGGTAGTCACAAGTGGCTTAAGTGGATGGTAATTGAATGAAAGGTGTAGATTCTAAGATTCAAGCCATGTAATTGATTTACATGTATATAGCGTTACAATCAAAACTACAACACATCATAATAAAATGTTAGAAGAGCAAAGAATACAGAAATCATAAAAAAGTTAAAAAGATAAATAATATTTCTTAAACCCTAAAAATATGTTTCTCATGAACAAAAATAAATATCATAAGTCAATATAATTAGGTTCTTGTAATATTTGAGAGGAGGTAGAAGTGATGATTACATTTAAACATTATCAAGTTAAAATGCACGTTACATTATTTAGATAATCAGATGTCTGGCTTCACCTCAGGAAGTAGAAAGCTACAAAGAAACATTTTCATATCCTAACATGAAAAAGCTGGATAATCTATAAAGCCATAAGTTTTCTTGAACTCACTGGAGTGTCAAGATTCCAAGGCAATATACTAGCCTGAAATCTAAGGGAATTCAAGATAGAGCATGAGCATAAACAGTGGCTCATTTGTGGCAGTAAAACACAACAGAAGTCTTACTTCAAGTAGGTGAGAAGAATCCCGTTAAAATGTTTAACAAATTTGTAAAGACTGAATAGAACCCTTAAAAGCTGCAGACATAAGGGGAACTCACAATCACTTGCAGCCTACAAGTTCCGTGGACCTGACCAGGTATATATGATAAAAACTGGGAGAAGGGAGGGAGACCGGAAGTTTTGGCCAGGAGGAGTGGAGTGGCTACAGATGCTTGAAAAATATATAGTTCTACCTGTGCCCTTGTCCTCTCAGAAACAAAAGTCGTGAGCCACTAGAGAAGAACAGCAAACTCTTATCCTGATGACACAAATGAAGGTAAAAGATGACACAAATGAAGGTCTGCAATGGGGGAAGGAACAGGCAAAGTGAGGAAAATGTCCCTCCACCCCTGGGAATGTAGCAGAAACATTTCCTGGGCCCAAACCACAATTTTTAACAGTGGGAGAAGGCCACAACCTAAGACTTGGGGTCATAAAGCCTGCCTGAGGCGGGGCAAACCAAGAGGAGAGAGAACACTTCTACCCCAAAAACTGCAATGGCAACACCTGGGAACTGGAAATAGCAGCCTGTTATTAGAGGAAGGAGCAAGGGTATGAAGGGTATTTAGAGAGGTGCTTTCTTAGGTGCAGTTTTAAAACTTAGATTGAAGAAGAGCAGTGATGAAGACCCTCTGGCAAACCAGTGTGTATCCTAAGCCCAAGGTAACACTAGAGGAATAACATCGAATGTTCCACTGAAGCTTGCAACAAGAAAACCTAAAGACAGATCTACTCTGGATTACATTGAATCAAACACCCATGCCAATGACCTAGTAGTCAAAGAGAAGTAACCACTAAAATCCAGAAAGTATTCACTTCTGTCTCTCTTGTTCTATATAAAATGTGTCAAAATCAGTTAAGAATTATGATACATTTAACAGCAATTAACTGAACCAGACTCCAAAGTTACTCAAATATTGAAATTATCAGGCTGGGAATTTAAAATACTGTAATATACAAAAGGCTCTAGTGGAAAAGATGTACAACAAACAATAGGTAGGGAATTTCAGAAAATGAACTATACAAAAGTGTCAAAAGTTAAGCTGAAAACAACAGCAAAAGCAACCTGGTAACAGAAACAAAGATTTATTTTAACAGGCTCATCAGTAGACTTGACAGAGTTGTGGAAAGAGTAAGTGAAAAGTTAATTTAAAAAACAATAAAAGGGCCAGGCACGGTGGCTCACGCCTGTATCCCAGCACTTTGGGAGGGCAAAGCCGGTGGATCACTTGACTTCAAGAGTTCAAGACCAGCCTGGCCAACATGGTGAAACCCTGTCTCTACTAAAAATACAAAAATTAGCTGGGCATGGTGGCACATGCCTGTAACCCCAGTTACTCGGGAGGCTGAGGCAGGAGAATCGCTTGAACCTAGAAGGTGGAGGTTGCAGTGAGCCGAGATCATGCCACTGCACTCCAGCCTGAGCAACAGAGTGAGACCCTGCCTCAAAAATAAAAACAACAAAAACAATAAAAAATAGCCAAATTGAAAGACAAAAAGAAATGAGAATAATAAAAAACCCCAGAGCATCCAAGAGATGTGCGGCAATATTAAATGGTCTAAGATACACACAATGGGAATCCCAGAAAAACACAAAAAACATATAGAGTAAATATTTGAAGAAACAAAGGCCATTTTTTAAGAATAATGAAAATCATAAAAAAAAACTCAAGCAGAATAAGTACTTTCAACAAAATGTATCAAGAGACATAACATTCTAAATGTTGAAAATTCAAGATAAATTAAATCTATTGCAAGCAATAAAAAAGAAATAAAGATGGGAAACAGCAGATTATATATACAAATAAATATAAGAAGTATAGCAAATTTCTTACTTTAAAAGTACCGGAAGACAGGGTATTGGAATATATAAAATAAAGCAAACAACAAAATAGCAAAAAAACTCTGCTAACCCAAGAGAAAATATATTTCTTTTTTTTTTTTTTTTTTTTAATTTGAGACGGAGTCTTGCTCTGTCACCCAGGCTGGAGTGCAGTGGCGCAATCTTGGCTCACTGCCAGCTCTGCCGCCTAGGTTCACACCATTCTCCTGCCTCAGCCTCTCGAGTAGCTGGGACTACAGGCACCTGCCACCTGCCCGGATAACTTTTTTGTATTTTTAGTACAGACGGGGTTTCACCGCGTTAGCCAGGATGGTCTCGATCTCCTGAACTCGTGATCAACCCGACTCAGCCTCCCAAAGTGCTGAGATTACAGGCGTGAGCCACCGCACCCCGCCAAGAAAATATATTTCAAACATGAATGAAAAATATATTTTTCTCCTTCAAAAATGAGAAAATTTATTACCAGTAGACCTAGGTTACAAAAAACTTAAAAGAAGGTATCATGGCAGAAGTAACATGATTATAATTAAGAACTTGCTTCTGCAGAAAAAAAGAAAAAAGATAATTCCTGACAATAGGTGAAATAAATGTAAACAAAAAAGCTTTTAATAAATTATTATTTTGAATCTCTAAAAAAATTGAGATTAAAATTTATTTATATCTAATTGATTTTTCTGGAGATTTTAGTGTTTATTCCATAAATGTTTTATGTAATTATTAATATATTTGATTGCTTTGCCTTTAATCCCTTTTTGTTATTTTGTTCTCTTGTTCCTCCTTTTTGAACTCATTTGGATTAATTGAGTATTTTATTAGTATTCTACTTATTTTATTTTTATTTACATCGAAATATTTTAGTTATCTGTAGAACTGCTAATCATGTAGAAACTACTCAGCTGTATCAGAAGTAAGATTTACTTGTTAAACTGACAGAAGGTTAAGCCCTCACAGTTTATTATGTTACCTTGTTCCTGTATTCCACTGGAATGTGATTAAGTTAGAAAAAGGCAAAATAAAGAAGTGGTATGTGTGTTTGGAGTGATGAGTGAGAAGGTGGATGGAGGAGCTGGTGTGAATGTAAGAAGATATTAGTTATAATTGGCTTTACGGAATAAATGACAATAAAAATGCCCCCATATGCTTGTCCTCCATCCTAAAGACTGCTTACACTTACAAATAAATTATAAAGCCTTACTTATACAAATATTAAAATGTTATTTTCAATTTTTTTTTCGAAATCTATGCAATCCTATTATCATAGTAAAAGTGTCACGGCTTGTAAGATTGGTGGTAGAGGAGGATTTTCTAAAATGTAGTGTTTGCTGCATTTTCAAATAATTTACATTCATTGCTAATGATTCTCTTTTAAAGGTTGTAAAGAGTAGAATGTAAAATGTTTCAGTTTTTAATGAATATACCATACTTCATCTACTCATCGATTCATGAACATTTGAGTTGTTACCATTTTATTGTTAGAAACTTGGATTAAATATGTGTATATGCACTGATTTTTACTGATAAGCTTTTGTTCAGCTCTATCAGTGTTCACATGTTTGTTTCAGGCTGTGTTGGTAAAAGCCCATCCTGTTTGCTTATATTATCAGACAGTCCTCCTCATTCTTCCTTTCTTCCCTTTTGCTCACTGCAGGTTAATTTCTCTCATGGGATTGTGGTTGGTTTTTATATTAACAGAAATAACAAGAAGGAAAACTCAATTTCTACTATACTAAATACTGGAGGCTGGAAATGAAGTTGGCGGGGGAATAGAGGGAGGCATGTGTGCAGGAGTCTAATTTCTGGGATGCAGGGAATGCTACAGGGCTTGGTGCCACAAGCACCTTGTGCCCTGAGCCAGTCTCCAGGGCATGCCCAGTGCTCACTGGATCTCGGTACCTTGCATTCTGCCTGGCACTCACGTGAAAAACCTGCACACAATGACCAAGGGCCAAGGAGCTATCTGAGATGCCATGTCCTGTCTGGGAATTGTTTCAGATGAAATCAATGACCCTTCCCTGCGTTAAAACAATGTTTTGTTTTGTTTTTACTATAGAATATTTTTATTTGTATGAACTTATGGGATACAAGGGTAATTTTGCTACATCGACATATTGCATAGTGACAAAATCAGGGCTTTTAATGTATGCATCACTGGACTAATGTACATTGTACACATTAAGTAATTTATCATCCACTTCTCCCTCACCCCAAAGTCTCTATTGTCTATCAGAATGTAAGAATTTTCTATGCTTAAGAAGTTTGTTTGAAGTGGAGTACAAAATTATTTTGTCCACAATGATTCATTTATAGAGTTCTGCAAGGAGATTGGAAGAAAATGTGGGGACTGAACCCATAAGAATATTTTTCCTTCTGTTTTCATCAGGGGGCATTTTAACCATCAGCATTTTTATTTACTTGCTCTGGCTTTGGCATGATTTGCTATTGGAGAGATATAACAGTATTGTTTTTCTTCTGATGGAGACAAAATATTCATTTATAATCCTGCTGGTAAGTACAGTGCAAATAAATGGAATCGAGGTCAATTAAATTTTGTCCCTTCTTACACGCCACGAGTAGAGACATATTCAAAATTCAATAAGTTAATGTTTTGGAGTTCTGTATGTGGGGAGAAACTTATTCCTATAAGAAGTTGCATAGCAATTGCTTTTTAATAAAATTGATGTATACTCTGAATAAGTGAATGTGCTAATATTAACTTGTATTTAGCAAATTATATTAAAGGTATTGAAAATACTTTTCTGAAAAGAGGGTATTAAAAATCTAAATACATACCTATAAAAATAAAAAGAGGTCATTTTATTCATTCTTGTTGATACCTTTTTTCTAGCAGCATAAACAAGTGATAACTGAGTGGCTCTGTTCTCTGTTCTCCTTTAAAAATTTATTATTACTTTCTTTGTGGCTTTTCTGATTTCTGACATTTCTTTTTTTCACTTTACAGTGTCAGTTTCTGTCTTGTGGTTTTACATTTGTCCAAATTTAAGCTCCTTTCTGTTTTATTAATTCTGTACTCTTTAAACTATCTTTGCATTCATCCCTAAGATTTTATTGTTCACTCTTTACCAAAAATTGAAATTTCTATCCCTGTAAGCTAATCCCTGCTCTCAAAATTACCTGTATTTACACTTATTTTAATTCCAGTAATGGGACCATTTTTGAATAAAGTATTCAAAAATATGTATTCTTGATAAAATAACTCTTTTACACTTTTGTTCATTTTCAAACTGAACATAAATGGGCCTATATTAAGGTTCAGAAAAATATGATTAATGTTTTTATTAATTATTTTTCATTTTCATGCTATTGTGAATTATTTGCTAACATGAAAATGTAGAAATAAAATACCAAGGTATTAAATAAATTTACATCTTTAACACTCATTTTATTTAAGAAATAAAACTACCCATAATCTACTGAAAATACATCTTCAAAAGATTTTACTCTCATTTAGTGATTTCAATATATTTGGAAAGCATAATATTAAGCTTAATACTTTGCATATTTAGGGCATTCATTTATGTTTCAGTGTTTTTTTTGTTGTCAAAGGTCTAGATTCAGAAGGCAAAAGACAAAGTTGACATTTCAGTCTCTGTAATTGCCTAGGTGTTACCATTTATATCTGGGTAATAGCTATTGATAAAAGAAATATATACACCTTGGAATCTGCACGAAGTCTGTAAGCGCATTATGCCACCAATACTTTGCCTAGAATTGTGCATCATCAGAGCAGAAACATTTGTAAATTAATGTGTCTTTTTCAAGGAGCGTTCACAAGGTCTCCATGAGGTAGTTAAATTTTGCCAGTCTAAGATGAAAAGGATCTGGGCCTCACCAAACAATATCTACCTTTTATCCACAGCACCCCCCCCCCACCACGCCCACCAAGTGATCATCCAGCTGACACTTGAGGAACTTTGATGATGGGGAGTTCATCAGTCTTTGGTCAGTCTGTTAAATCTTTCCACAGCTTAGTGAGTTTATCATAGTTTTCTTGATGCATAATTCTGCCTGCTACAGACATAGTATTACTTAAGGATGTTTGAAATACAGGTATACCTCAGAGATACTGCAGGTTTGGTTCCAGACCACCATAATAAAGTGAATGTAACAATAAAATGAGTCACACAATTTTTTTAGTTTCCCAATACATGCATATAAAAGGTATGTTTATACTACATTGTAGTCAGTTAGCTATGCAATTGCATTGTATCTATAAAAGAGTACATTCCTTAATTTAAAAATACTTTATTTCTAAAAAACGTTAACAAACCTCTGAGTCTTTGAAGAGTTGTAATCTTTTTGCTGGGGGAGGCTCTAATTGAGAAGTGCTAACTCATTAAGATGGTGGTTGCTGAAGGTTGAATAGCTATGGGAATTTTTAAAATGAGCCAACAATAAAATTTAAGACATCAATTGACACTTCTACAAAAATATTTCTGCAGAATGTGATGCTGTTTGACAGGATTTTATTCACCATAAAACATCTTTCAAAATGGGAGTCAATCCTCTCAAAACCTGTTGCTACTTTATGGAATATTCTAAATCCTTTGTTGTCATCTCAACAATGTTTACAGCATCCACACCTGGAGCAAATTTGATCTTAAGAAACCATCTTCTTTACTCACCCACAAAGAGCAAATCTAGACCCATTCAAGTTTATCATAAGATTGTAGCAATTCAGTCACATCTTTAGACTCCAATATCTTACTATTCCCATGACATCTGCATTTCTTCCTTCCACTGAAGTCTTGAACCCCTCAAAGTCATCCATGAGGGTTGGAATCAACTTCTTCTAAACTTCTGTTGATATTGATCTTTTTACCTGCTCCTATGAATCATAAATGTTTTAATGTCATCTAGCCAATAAGTTAATTCTTTCCAGAGGTTGTACATTTTCTTTGCTCACATGTATCACAAGAATCATTATTTATGGCAGCTAAAATATTGAAAAATGTAAGTCTTAATGACACCTCAAATTTGAAATTAATCTTTCATCCACAGTCTACAGAACAAATATTGTGTTAGTAAACATGAAAGCAATACTAATCTCCTCGTACATCTCCATCAGAGCTCTAGGGTGATTAGGTGCATTGCCAATGATTATAATATTTTGAAAGACTGTTTATAGCAGTAGGTCTCAACAGTGGGCTTAAAATATTCAGGAAACCATATTGTAAACAAATGTGCTGTCATCCAATCTTTGTTATTCCATTATGGAGCACAGGCAAGGTATATTTAGCATAATTCATAAGGAATCTAGAGTTTTCTGAATTGTAAATGGTCACTGGCTTCAACTTATAGTCATCAGCTGCATTAGCCCATAATGAGAGAGTTATCCTGTCCTTTGAAGCTCTGAAGCAAGGCATTGATTCTTCTCATTAGCTATGAAAGTCCTCAGTAATATCTTCCAATATGAGGCTGTTTCAATCACATTAAAAATTAGTTTTTTAGTGTAGCCTCTTTTCTCAATCACCTTATCTAGATCTTCTGAATAACTTGCTGCAGCTTCTCTATCAGCACTTGCTAATTCACCTTGTACTTTTATGTTATGGAGATGGATTTTTTCCTTAAACATCATGAATCTGTCTCTGCTAGCTTCAAATTATTTTTTTTTTCTACAGCTTCCTCATCTCTCTGAGCCTTTATAGAATTAAAGAGTTAGTTCCTTGCTGTGAATTAGACTTTGGATTAAGGGAATGTTGTGTTTAGTTTGATTTTCTATCCAGACCACTGAAACCTCATTACATCTGCAATAAGGCTATTTTGCTTTCTTATCATTTGCATGTTCACTGGGGTAGCACTGTTAATTTCCTTCAAAAACTTTTCCTTTATGTGACTTTTGGATTGTTTCAACTTTCAACATGCCTTTATCACTAGGTGTATTAGTCAGGGTTCTCACTCTGCTAATAAGAAATACCCAAGACTGGGTAATTTATAAACAAAAAAGGTTTAATGCTTGCAGTTCAATATAGCTGGGGAGTCCTCACAATCATGGCAGAAGGCGAATGAGGTGGCAGGCAAAAGAGCTTGTGCAGAGTAACTCCTGTTTATAAAACCATCATATCTCGTTAGACTTATTCACTACCATGAGAATAGTATGGGGAAAACCGTCCCCGTGATTCAATTATCTCCACCTGGCCCCACCCTTGACATGTGGGGATTATTACAATTCAAGGTGAGATTTGGACGGGTACACAGCCAAACCATATTACTAAGCATAATTATTTTTAACATTTATTTTAAAATGAGAGATGTGAAATTTTTCCTTTCTCTTGAACATGAAAGACCCTTGTATAGTTTTCACTGATTGTGTTTCAGGGTCAAGGAAGGCCTGAGGATTGGGAGAAAGACGAGTGAATGGCAAGTCAGTAGAACTGTCAGAACACAAACAACATTTATAGATTAAGCTTGCTGTCTCATATAAGCAGGGTTCATAGAACACCAAAATAATTACAATAGTAACATAAAAGATCAATGCTTACAGATCACCATAACAGATATAATAATAATGAAAAAGGGAGAATTTCCAAAATGCGACACAGAGACACAAAGTGAGCACTGTTGAAAAATTGCTATTAGAAAAACGGTGCCCATAGACTTGCTGAACATAGGGGTAAAGTTGCCAGAAACCTTCAATTTGTAAGATATATAATATCTGAGCAGCACAATAAAGTGAATCAAAATATGAGTTATGCCTGTGGTAAAATCTCAGTGGCCAGTTTGGCTCCCATTTGAAGAATTTATGATTACAAAGTATATTTGAAATGCTTACTTATTAGTAGTACAGAAAAGTATATGGAAAATTATGAATTTTGGAAATATTTTCATAAAGGAATTCTGTTATAATCTGTGATTCATGAATGCAACTCACATCTAAAAATATAAAACAAAATTAAGAAAGGAAAATAATGGTACACATAATTAGTTGCTATAGAGGTTCTCACATTTCTGATTTTCCTGTTGTTAATATCTTCCACATATTTGCTTAGTTTTCTTAAACTAAACCAGTTTCTGCATATGGGGAGTTACCTGGATGGCTGTTCCCCTAGACTCTCATGTTTAAATACTTGTATGAATAAAAGTTAAAGGAGCAAACTGAAAAATTGACTTTGGCCTGTTTGGCAATAAAGTATTAAAAGTAGATCCAATTAATCTCCATAAGAGCTCTTGAGTCAGGCTTGGAAGCTTGTGGCCAGGTACTGACCAACCAAGGCCACATTTGTCCACTGATGTCTATAGATCTGCACCAGAGGTGGCAGTTGATATAAAGCAGAGAGATCAGAACTTCTGGCATACCTGTACTTGAAAGCCACACTGCTGTGCTATACCTAAGGCTAGAATATGGCTTCTCTGTGGCAACAGAGTTCTCATAGTGTTTATTTCTAATAGACATGTTTCATACTGTGTTTTACTGGCAAACCTTTAAATGTATTCCTTTGATTTAACACAAGTAAAGCTGGATAAGTGAATTCCTAACTACTGCTTTTGGGGAAGTAGTATTTATAAGGCAGGGATTTTTATAATACAAGATTACAAACAAAGCATAAGGTCTCATGCCCATTACTGAACTATTCATTATTGCCCTTATAATGGTGAACTCTGATTAGATCACCTTATGTTAAGAGTCCACTCTGTGACAAGAGTCAGAATTTATGATTGACAGTCTTCAGAAAAATAACGTTTTGTTCTAGACGTAATTTTCTCAAATTTTCTATATTTTTGTACTGACAATAAACATTCAAAATGTACTTTGTAACCATAAAATCTTAGAAATAAAAGCCAAATTAGTCACATTGGTAAATATCTTTTTACTACTTCGTTTTGTTTGCTAGCTTCTGGATTCTACATCATTAAGGATGCAGTCTATTACATTCACTAATGAATCTCCAGCATCTAGTTGCCACATATCATAGAGTAAGAATGCAAAAAATTGAATAATGAAAGTATGAATAAGAATAAATAGAGATGTCTCTACTTCCTTCTTTGTTTGCTGCATTCCCAGTAATTAGGAATGTGCCCCCAAAGCTAAGGTGTTTAAAGTAATTTAAATCATAGCTGTTATTTATTTTTCTAATTTTTCATTATGACATGTGTTCTGAAAAAAAACCTGTAGAAAAGCTGGTGATATATAATATTACATTGGTAGTATAACTAGTATTAAAGCAATCATTACATGATTGGGTAATATATAATACAGCATACCATATTATGTAATATTATATGGTATATTATATAATTTGTCATACTTTTAACCTAATGAGATATTTCCAAATGTATTAAAATAAATTAGAAATGTATTTTAAAACAGTCCTGCTTATTATTTACACTTTGCCACAGGCAAGAGTGTCTTTAAGTTCTTACTACAAAATACAAGTCAAGTTTTACCATGTTGAGCCATCAAAAGTTTTCAAGTTTCTCTATACTCACAAATGTTTGCTTCAACTAGCAGTTCAATTATTTAAACAGAATTATTATGGTAGCTTTTTAAATTGTTCTAGCAAAAAGTCTACATTTTCACATTAAAATAAACAAAAGCAAATTATAATCTGCATTAGTAATTATCACAATTTACATAGCCCAGATCTTAGTATTTCTGCTTTGGAAATGTCGATATTTATTATTTCAGTACAATATTTGTCAAAGATTATATCTTTACCTAATATATTATTTTACCAGTAAAGGATTAGTTCAAAATTGCATCATTTTACCATTTTAATCATATTGTTCATTTGATTATGTAGATAATAATGTATACTTCTCTACTATTTCAAAAGCTAGCTCACTTAAATGTTATTAAACCTAGAGACTGCTATGTGTCATGTTCAATGGAATGCAAAGGAATCATAGCACATAGAAACATGCCACACATCCTGTAATCCTAGCACTTTGGGACGCAGAGGCTGGTGGATTGCCTGAGGTCAGGAGTTCAAGACCAGCCTGGGCAACACGGTGAAACCCCATTTCTACTAAAACACATAAAAATACAAAAACTGCAGATGTATGCCTGTAGTCTCAGCTACTCAGGAGGCTGAGACAGGAGAATTGCTTGAACTCGGGAGGTGGAGGTTGCAGTGAGCCAAGATAGCACCACTGGGCAACAGAGCGAGACTCTGTTGGGCAACAGAGCGAGACTCCAGACTGGGCAACAGAGCGAGACTCTGTCTCTAGAAAAAAAAAAAAAAAGTAATACATGGAATTGAAGACCTGCTTTGTATCCAGTAGTCTGAGTATGTATTGCTTCATTGCTCTGAAATAAAAAGCAGAAGTTCTAACTATTTAGGAAGTAATAAACTTAACAAACTATTACTTAGAAGGACAAGCTGATTGATAATGAGATTCCAGCTCCAATTATTGAACCACCATATAAACAAACTATAGTATTTGGAATCAGGGAGATTTTGAATCAGAAAAACAAATATTTGTATTACAGAAGCATAATGTATGCCTCAGGTAAATGTAATTGCTAAAGGCCTAAAGAGATGAATATGTAGATGAATAAATACAATTTGGTTTTCCAAAAATTTAAGATTTTTGTAAAAGGGCAAAAATCTCTCCTCTTCCAAAGTATTAAGCAGACATAGCTTAATAATACGAGTGATTTAAAAGATGCTTTAGAAATGCAATTCATCAATCATCTGTTGTTTTCTGATTTAATCTTGCAATTGAGAACATTGAAAGTTCACAATGTCCTACTTTTCCAGGAATTTGCTAGTTCCCTGAAAAGATTGTCTTTCATTGTAATCCATTTCAGAAAAAATGAGATAATTGAACTCAAGAAATATGTGTATGATTAAAACGCTACAACCCAGAACATTTGGATTTTTCATTAAAAACAAATAAAAATGGTAGATTTAGTTCAGCATGATTATTTTATTCTAACATGAATTATAATTTATGTTATTCCCTTAATGATATTCTCAAGTGCCTAAGCAAGTAACAATTATAGTCTCTTTTCACTACCATAACTTTCTGTTTTGTTTTAATAATAACGAATTTGAAAATTAGCTGTATCCTGTCAAATGCCAGTGTCTTCAGTTTTTACTTTTAATGAATAATCTCAGTTTAGTACAGGCATAGGAGTAATAATATAAAGAAATTATATCAATTACCTTGTTTTCAGAAATTTATGTATAGTTTTAGGCTCACTGGTTAGTCCTGAGAGAAGCAGGGAAGAAAATTTTTGGTCACAAATACCCATGTAACTGTAGAACTATATCAAAAGGAGAGATGATTTTAAAAAAGGAAGAATTCACATTTTATATGAGGCAATGAAAAGACTCTTTTTGTTTCTTCCTTTAAAGTAAAAAACCTATACAAAAAAAGGCTGGGTTTGAGTAAAGAGAGAAAATACAAGGGAGTAGTAGAGGAAGTAGTGTTTATTGAAAACATACCTATTTTGGGCTAAGTCCTTCATAGATGCATTCCACTATTTAATTTGATAATAGCCATGTGAGGAAGAAATGTTATACCCATTATGTACATGATGAAATTATGCTGTTAGAAATCACTAAACATTCAGAACATATAAATGACACCCCTGATATTTGAATACATGGTTGTATGAGTTTTAAATTTTGTTTTTCATTATACAACATGTTTTATAATGTATCTAACTGCTTTACTCCTGGAGAATGAGAGATATATATTCTAATAAACTTCACATAAGACACATATTATCTTAACATTGAAACAAATGGACTTATTTTGCCTTCCTGCAGAGGAAATACAGGGAGGCTTTGTTGGGGATGGGTAGGGAGGATGGTGGTGGATGAGAGAAAACATACATTTTGGAATTAAAAATTAGTACTTTAATAGCCATTTCAAAAAATCTCAGTGTATTTTAATCTGTTGAAAATTTTATTAATTTTGTTTTCATACATAGAATTTTAGAAAAAGTTGTGGCCAGAAGCCACCTTGTTCTCATTTCATTTCCTCCAGTCTGTAGAATTGTATTGATTGAACACTAAAAGGGTTTTAATCTAATTGGACATTAAGGAGACAATTATGTCTCAGCTTTTGTCATTTAGAGGCATGCATGTAGGGGCTACTCAGAAAGTAATTATAACATCAAAGTTTTTTTATAATTAATACTTGGGCACTGTTATTGTTTCGTTATATTCTTCATTCATCAGGGAAAGCACTTAGTGGTATATCACTGAGGTCACTTAAAAAAATTAAAAATTCAATTGCTGCAACACAGTGTAAAGAAATATTTTTCAAAGGTAAATTGAACCAAAAAAATTAATAATTCATTACTACTATCACTAAATGAATTTTTTTTTGTCTTCTAGCTTTGAGATTGACAATATGATATGGAAATCTGAAACTAAATCTTATTGAGAAAAGGTGCCAATGGTTTTATGTTAAATTACGGGATCTCTGTGATAGATTTACCTGTATTTTCTATATCCTTATATTAAAGGAAACCGTTTCTTGTAAAACGTATCAGACTTTTTAATCCAGTTTGACAATCTGCATTGAACTGGAATATTTATTCCATTTACATTTAATGTGATTGGTGATATATTTGATTTTAAACATACTCTTACTATTGGTTTACTATTTGTTTCATATGTGATACATTTTGTTATTCCATTAATCCCTCTATAACTTCAATAATCACATAATTGTTTACTACAATTTTAGTGGAAATTCTAATTTATATTAGTATACTTGACCTTAAAGATTGATATAGATTAGTAATTTTACCACTGCTTGTATAATGCATTAGAACACTTTATGAATATTTTCTGTCTTCACTAATTTTTAATAGTCACATATCTTGAGTTTAAATATATTTTACATGTAACAAGTAACTATTAGTATTATTTTATTACATCAATACTCATTTAGATTTATATTTGTATTTATAGTCTTTTATATTTCTATAAAAATGGAAAATTTGGGAAATCTATTTTTTTTCTATATTTACATACTTCCATTGGGGATTATTCTTTTAGCAAAAGAAATACCATTAGGAAGGATTCTTACATTTTTTGGTTTCTTAGAAAATATTTTTGTTTAGATTTCTATTTTATTGATATTTATATGAGTATTATATATAAGCACATATATTTACATATGTTGACATAGGACAATGTCAGCATCTCAGAATATTCCCTCCTATCACTCCCTACTCATTGCCCTCACCATGGAATAGTCTCTCTTCAGGCTTCTGTAACCATGAAAGTTGCTTTGCCTTTTTTTTTAATTGAAATTCCTATAAACATATTTTTATAGGCTGAGATATTTTGAACTGGGTCTTTCAATGTCATGTGGTTTTATGCAAAAGTAGTTCAATTTTAATTATTACTTTTTAGAATTTCAAAATATGAACCTACAAAATATTACTCATTTTTTAAGTGTTGATTGACATTTGAGTTGTTTCTAGTTGGGGCTATCTTGACAAAGCTGTTATTGTTATTTTTATACATATATATTCATTTCTATTCAGTATATAAGTAGGCAAACAATTGCTGAATCATAGGAGAGGCATATTTTTAAGTTTAGAGGATACATCCATGTGTCTGTGTTTTTTTAAGACTGTTCAATTCACACTCCTATGAGCAACATGTTATAGTTTCTGTTGCTCTACATCTTCAGTAACACTTTGGGGTATAGTGAGGCTTTTATTATAAAATTTTACCATCTGGTCCTAGAAGACAGTTGATGTGATTTCTATTTTTTTTTATCTTATTGTGATTGCTTTATGGCTGAGCATATGGTCAATTTTGGAGAATGTTCCATGCACAGATGAGAAGAATGTATATTCTATGCTTGTTGGATAGACTGTTTGGTAAATGTCTTTTAGGACTGTTGCGTCTATTTTCCAGTTTAAGCCAAGATATTCTTTGTAGATTTTTGGCCTTAATGATCTTTCTAGTGATGTCAGTGAAGTGTTGAAGTTTCCCACCATTATTGCATCAATATCAGTCTGTTTTCTTAGGTCTGCTAGTATTTGATTTATGAATCTGAGTACTCTGATATGGGTGCATATATATTTAGGATAGATATATCTTCTTGCTATCTGGATGACAGAGGAGTAAAATTGGAGGTCAATACAAAGAAAAAACTCAAAACTCTCAAAACTACACAAATACATGGAAACTAAAAAACTTGCTCCTTAATGAATTTGGATATACAATTAAATAAAGGCAGAAATTTAAAAAAGAAGATCTTTGAAATAAATGAAAATAGACACAAGATACCAGAACTTCTAGGATATAGCAAAAGCAGTACTGAGAAAAAAGTTTACATGTCTACATCAACAAGATGGAACGATCTCAAATTAACAACCTAACATCACACTTCAAGAAACTAGAAAAACAATTACATGTCTACATCAACAAGATGGAATGATCTCAAATTAACAACCTACCATCACACCTCATGAAACTAGAAAAACAATTACATGTCTACATCAAAAAGATGGAACGATCTCAAATTAACAACCTAACATCACACCTCAAGAAACTAGAAAAACAAGAACAAACCAAACTCAAAGCTAGCAGTAGAAAAGAAATAAAAATTCAGAGAACTAAATTAGATTGAGATCCCCCAGAAAAGAAAGATCAATGAAACAAAAAGTTGGTTATTTGAAAGAATAAACAAAATTCACTGACTATTAGCTAGACTAGTGATGAAAACAAGAGAGAAGATTCAAATAAACATAATCAGAAATGATAAAGGTGACATTACAACTGATACCACAAAAATACAAAAGATCATCAGAGGATGCTTTGAACATCTCTATGCACACAATTTAAAAACCTAGAGGAAATGAATACATCCCTGGAAACGTACAATCTCCCAAGATCAAACCAGGAAGAAATAAAAATTCTGAACAGACTAATAATGAGTTGATGAGTAAGAATTAGTAATAAAAAAAAATCAACAAGAAAAATCCCAGGACCAAACAGATTCACAGCCAAACTGGAAAAAGGAGAGAAAAGTGGAAAGGATTTTGTCTTCTGGCTTAAATGCAAGCTTAGCCACAGTAAAATAGTATATCAGGACATTTTCTAACATTTTTAACTCCAATCTATGGTTCCCAGATGGCATTTAAGGATCCACTCAGAGCCTAGGGACATTTGCGGCTCTGAGGGGAAGAACACAAACCTACCTGGTTTACCAACTGCTGATCATGGAGCTCAAGGTCCTGAAGTGAACATAGGTGGTAGCAAGTAGTGATTACAGCAGGCCTTGGACAAGACCCAGTGCTATGCTGGCTTAAGGTCTGACCCAGCACAGCCCCAGTGGTGGTGGCCACAAGGGGTGCTTATATAACCACATCCCTAGCTCTAGGCAGGTCAGCACAGAGAGACGACTCTCTTGTTTGGCAGAAAATAAGGGAACAGAACAGTCTCTGCCTGATAATCAAGAGAAGTCTGTATGGAGGGAATATCCTGACCAGACCTAGCCAGAGAAGAATCACCCATGCCAGTGGTTGCAATTTGAGTGAATTTCTCAGCAAGTTTCTCCACCATAGACCAAAGAGCTCTGTGGTTTTAGATAAACTTGAAAGGCAGTCTGGGACACAAGGACTGCAATTACTGGACAACTCAGAGTGCTGGGCTGGGCTTGGCTTAGAGTCAGTGGACTAGGCTTGCATGAGACCTAAGGATATACCAGCCGGGAAGCTGAGGGAGTGCTGCTATACCCGTCCCCCAGCCCCAGGCAGCACAGCTTGCAGCAACAAAAGTGACTCCTTCTTTCTGCTTAAAGAGAGGAGAGCAAAGAGTAAAGAGGAATTTGTCTTGCTTTTTGGATACCAGCTCAGCCACAGTAGGATAGGGCACCAGTCGGAGTCATGAGGCCCCTATTTCAGGTCCTAGCTCTTGGATGACATTTCTAGACACACCCTCAATCAAAACAAAAACCCCTGCCTTGAAAGGAAAGACCTAGCCCTGGCAAGATTTATCACCCACTGAATAAAGAGCCCTCATGCTATGAGACATGCTGGCTTCAGGTGTGACCCAGCACATTTCCAGCTGTGATGTCTGTGGTGAAAGAGTTCATGTGCTTGAGAAAAGAAGAGGGAAAAATAAAGGGGACTTTGTCTTGCGCCTTAGTCACCAGCTTAGATATGGTGGGGTAGAGCAACAAGCAGGCAATTGGGATCCCCAAATCCAGGTCTAGGCTCTAGGATAGCAGTTCTGGACCTGCCTTGGGCCAGAGAGGACCTTAGAGACCCGAAACGTGAGTCCCCGGCTGGAAGCATTTACTACAAGCTGACTGAAGAGCTGAACCTCACATAGAGGAAAAAGAAGGGAAGAGTAGAAAGGACTTTATCTGTGGAAAGGGGAGGGAATGGTAGAAAGGACTTTCTGTGGCTTGAGTTCCAGCTTAGATGCAGTAGAATAGAATATCTTATCAGTTTCTAAGGTTTTGACAACAATCCCTGACTCCCAGACAGCATCTCTGGACCTGCCTGGAGCCTGAGGTAATTCACTGCCCTGAAGGGAAAGACACAAACCTGCCTGGTCTCACCAACAGCTGATTATAGAGTCCAAAGGTCTTGAGTGAACATGAGTAGTAGCCAGGTAGTAGTTACAGTGGACCTTGGGTGAAACTTCGTGCAGTGTTGGCTTCAGGTTTGACCCAGCATAGTCCAAGTGGTAGTGGCCACAGGGATGCTTAAATCACAACAAGGGTGGCTCAGCACAGGAAGAGAGATTCCATTTGCTTGGGAGAAAGTAAGGGGAAAAAACAAGAGTCACTTCCTGGTTATTTAGATTAAAGTCTTCCAGATTTTATCCAAGAACACCAAGGCAGTTCTTCTACAAGTCTTCCAAAACCACAGCATTATTGGGCTTGGGGCCCAAGTCCCTTTGGGCATCTGGACAGTCTTCCCAAAAGGAATGGGCTCAAAGAAGACTTGACTGCAACGACTACAATAAATGCCTAACTCTTTAATGCCTAGACACTGACAAACATCCACAAACATCAAAACCATCCAGGGAAATACAACTTCACCAAACAAACTAAATAAGGCACCAGGGACCAATGTGGGAGAAATGGAGATATATGACCTATTAGACAGACACTTTACAACAGCCGTTTTGTGGGAACTCAAAGAAATTAAAGGTAACACAGGAAAGGAGTTCAAAATTCTATTAGATACATTTAGCAAAGAGATTGAAATGATTAAAAAGAATTAAGCAGAAATTCTAGAGTTGGGAAAAGCAATCGACATACTGAAGAATGCATCCAAGTCTTCTCTATTAGCAGAACTGAGCAAGCAGAAGAAAGAATTAGCTTGAAGACAGGCTGTTTGAAAATATGCAGAGAAGACAAAAGACAATAGAATAAAAAAAATGAAGCACACCTACAAGAACGAGAAAAAAGCCTCAAATAGGCACATTGAGGAGGGATTTGCCTTAAAGAGGACTTAGAGAAAGAGATGGGATCGAAAGTTTATTCAAAGAAATAATATCAGAGAATTTCCCAAGCCTAGAGAAAAATATCAACATTCAATACAAGAAGGTTATAGAATAACAAATAGATTTAATCCAAAGAAGACTACTTGGAGGTATTTAATAATCAAACTCCTAAAGGTCAAGGATCCTAAAGAAAGGATCCTAAAAGCAGCAAGACAAAAGAAACAAATAACAAAATGGAGCTACAATGTGACTGGTAGCAGGCTTTTCAGTGGAAATCTTATACTCCAGGAGAGTCACACGATGCATTTAAAGTGATGAAGGAAAAAAAAAAAACAAAAAAACTTTAACCCCATAATAGAATATGTGGCAAAAATATTCTTTAAGAATGAAAGAGAAATAAAGACCTTCATAAAAGAAATAAAAAGGCTGAAGATTTCGTCAACACCAGACCAGTCCTACAAGAAATGCTAAAGGGAGTTCATCAATTTGAAAGAAAAGGATGTTAATGAGCAATGAGAAATTATCTGAAGGTACAAAACTCACTGGCAGTAGGAAGCACACCAAAAAATAAAGAATATCATAACACTGTAATGGGGATATGTAAACTACTCTTATCTCACACAGAAAGAATAAATGAGCTAATCAAAAAAAAACTATTACAAATTTTCAAGATATAGACAGCATAATAAGACATAAAGAGAAATGGCATAAACTTAAAAAATGAGAGATGAAGTTATAGTTTAGATTTTTTATTAGTTTTCTTTTTGTATATCTGTTTATGCAGTGTTAAGTTGTAACAGCTTAAAATAATGGATTATAAGATAGTATTTACAAGTTTCGTGGCAACCTCAAATCAAAAAACTTACAATGGATACACATATAAAGAAATAAATTAAATCATTCCATCAGAGACAACCACCTTCACTAAAATGAATCAGAACAAGAAGAAGGAAGAAGAAGACCACAAAACAACCAGAAAACAAATAACCTTCCAGAAGTAAGTCCATACTTACTAATAATAACATCAAATATTGATAGAATAAACTCTTCAATAAATAGACGTAGAGAGGTTCAATGGAAAAAAAAAAGACACAATTACCTCATACCTACAAGAAACAGACTTCACCTGTAAAGACTGACAGAGACTGGAAATAAACAAGAGATAAAATATATTTCATATGAATGGAAATGAAAAAAGAGCATGAGTAGCTTTACTTCTATCAGACAAACGAGATTGCAAGATAAAAACTACAAGAAGAGACAAAGAAAGTCATTATATAATGATAAAAATGTCAATTCATCAGGAGGATATAACTGTTGTAAATATATGCCCCCAATACTGGAGCACCCAGATATATAAAGGAAGAATTATTAGAGCTAAAGAGAGATATAGATTCTAACACAAAAACAGCTGGAGACTTCAACACCTCGTTTTCAGCATTGAACAGATCTCCTAGACAAAAAAAAAAAAAAAAAAATCAACAAAGAAACATAGGACTTAATTTGCACTGTAGAATAAATGGATCTAATGGATATTTACAGAACCTGTCATCTAATGGCTGCAAAACACACATTCTTCTCCTCAGTACATGGATCATTCTCAAGGACAGACCATATATTAGGTCACAAAGCAAGTCTTAAAGCATTCAAAAATTCAAACAACAGACACCTTCTCTGACCACAATGAAATAAAACTATAAATCAATAACAAGATGAATTTTGAAAACTATACAAACACATGGGAATTAAGCAATATACTCCTGAAAAACCAGTTGTCAATGAAAAAATTAGGAAGAAAATTTAAAAGTTTATTGAAACAAATAATCATAGAAAAACAACACACTAAAACCTATAGGTTACAATAAATGCAGCACTAAGAAGAAAATTTAAAGCTGCAAGTTTTCACATGAAAAAGAAGAAAAACTTCAAATAAATAACCCAATGATGCATCTTAAGCAACAGAAAAGCAAGAGAAAATTGAAACTGAAATTAATAAAAGAAATAATAAGATCAGAACAGAAAGAAACTTGAAATGAAAAAACAATACAAAAGGTAAATGAAATAAAAAGTTGGTTTTTTGAAAAGATAAACAAGATTGACAAAACTTTAGCTAGACAAAGGATGAAAAAACTGAGAAGACCAAGATAAATATGATCAGAGGTTGTAAAGGAGACATTACAGTGGATAATGCAGAAGTTCAAAGGATAATTAATGACCACTATGAGCAATTATACACCAAAAAATTGGAAAATCTACGATGAATGGATTAATTCCTAGACACATATAACCTACCACAATTGAACTATAAAGAAATCCAAATAAAAAGGCCAATAAAAAGTAATGAGATCAATGCCAAAATAAAAAGTCTCCAAGCAACAAAAGCCTAGGATCTGATGGCTTCACTGCTGAATTCTGCCAAACATTTAAAGAAGAATTAATACCAGTACTACTCAAACTATTCAGAAAAACAGAGGGGGTAGGAATACTTACAGACTCATTCCACAAGTCTAGTATTACTGTGATACCCAAACCAGACAAAGACACAGGAATATTGATGCAAATATCCTTAACAAAATATTGGCAGACTGAATTCAACAATACATTAAAAAGATCACATTCATGACCAAGTGGGCTTATCTTAGGGATGCAAGGACCATTCAACGTAAATGAATCAATTAATGTGTTACATCACAGCAACAGAATGAAGGACAAAAATTATATGATAATTTCAATTGATGCTAAAAAAAGCATTTGATAAAATTTAACATCCATCCATGATAAAAACCCTCAGAAACTATGTACAGAAGGAACATACCTCAGGATAATAAAAGCCATAATGACAGACCCACTGTTAGATTCATACATAATGAGGAAATACTGAAAGCCTTTCCTCTAAAATCTGGAACATGACAAGGAGGCCCACTATCACCACTGTTATTCAACAAGGTACTGGAAGTCCTAGCTAAAGCAATCAGATATGAGAAAGAAATTAAGGTCATCCAAATTGGAAAGGAAGAATCCAAAATATCCTTGTTTGTAGATGATATAATCCTATATTTGGAAAATCCTAAATACTCCACAAAAATACTGTTAAAACTAGTAAACAAATTTAGTAAAGTTGCTGAATACAAAATCAACATACAAAAAGCAGTAGCATTTCTATATGGTAAGTGTGAACAATCTTAAATAAAAAAGCAAGCCCATTACATTAGCCACAGATAAAATTAAATACCTAGGAATTAACAAAAGAAGTGAAAGATATCTACAATGAAAAGTATGAAACATTGATAAAAGAATTTGAAGAGGGCAGCAAAAAATGGAAAGGTAGTCCATGTTGATAGAAAAATCAATATTGTTGAAATTATTGTTTATTACCCAAAGCAATCTACAGATTTTCTGTAATCCCTATGAAAATACCAATGACATTCTTCAGATAAACAGAAAAAAACAATTCTAAAATTGATGTGCAATGACAAAAGACCCAGAATAGCCAAAGATATTGTGAGCAAAAATAACATAACTGGAGGAATCCCAATACCTGACTTCAAGTTGTATTAATGTTACAGAGCTGTAGTAACCTAAATGGCACTGCACTGGCATAAAAATCGAAATATAGAAACAATGGAACAGAATAGAGAACCCAGAAACATATCTATGCACCTACCGTGAACTCATTTTTGACAAAGTTGCCAAGAACATACACTGGGGAAAAGAGAGTCTCTTCAATGAATGGTGCTGGGAAAACTGGATATTCACATTCAAAAGAAGGAAAGTAGATCCCTATCTCTCACCATATGCAAAAATTAAATTAAATTGTATAAAGAATTAAATCTAAGATCCCATACTATAAAACTATTATAATAAAACATTTGGGAAAATTTCTAGGACATTGGTCTGGGCAAAAAATTAGTAAGCAATATCCCTTAGGAACAGGCAACACAACAAAAACTGTACAAATTGGATTATGTAAAGTTAAAAAGCCTCTGCACGGCAAAGGAAACCATCAAAAAGTGAAGATATCATCCACAGAGTGGGAGAAAATATTTGCAAACTACTCATCTGACAAATAATTAATAAGCATAATAGGAGCACAAACAACTCTATAGGAAAAAATATAAAAATCTGATTTAAAAATTCAGCCAAAGGTCTGAATAGGCATTTCTCAAAAGAAGACATATAGATGGCAAACAGGCATACGAAAAGGGGCTCAATATTATTTATCATCAGAGAAATGTAAATCAAAACTGTAATGAGATATCTCACCCCAGTTACAATGGCTTATATCCAAAAGACAGGCAATAACAAATGCTGGTGACAATGTGGAGAAAAGGGAACCCTCATACACTTGGTGAGAATGTAAGTGAGTACAACCGCTATGAAGAACACTTTGGAGGTTCATCAAAAAACTAAAAATTGCTGCTGGGAGCAGGGCTCATGCCTGTAATCCCAGTACTTTGGGAGGCCATGGTGGGTGGATCACTTGAGGTTAGGAGTTCGAGACTAGCCTGCCTGGCTAACATGGTGAAACTCCGTCTCTACTAAAAATACAAAAATTTGTCATACATGATGGCACACCTCTGTAGTCCCAGCTACTCGAGAGGCTGAGGCAGGAGAATTGTTTGAACCTGGGAGGCAGAGATTGCAGTAAACTGAGATAATGCCACTGCATTCCAGCCTAGGTGACAGAATGAGACACCATCTCAAAACAAACAAACAAACACGACAAAACTAAAAATTGAAACTAAAGCTAAAAAACTATAAAAAATGGAAACTAAAACTAAAAAACAAAAAAAACCCAAAAAACTAAAAATTGAGCCACCATATAATGCAGCAATCCCACTGCTTGATATATGTCCCAAAGAAAAGATATCTATGTCAAAGTGATATCCATACTCCCAAGTTTGTTGTAGCACTGCTTACAATACCCAAGACTTGGAAGCAACTTAAGTGTACATTGACAAATGAATGGATACAAGCAGCATGGTGCATATATTGAATGGAGTACTATTCAGCCATAAAAAAGAATGAGCTCCTGTCATTTGCGACAACATGGATGGAACTGGAAGACATTATGTTAAGTGAAATATGCCAGGCACAGAAATATAAACATCGCATATTCTCACTTATTTGCAGGATCTAAAAATCAAAGCATTTAAACTAATGGAAGTACAGAGTAGAAGGATGGTTACAAGAGGCTAGTAAGGATAGTGGGGAAGTGGAACATGTGGAGATGGTTAATGCATACAAAACATTAGGAAAAATGCAAAAGACTGATTATTTGATAGCACAACAAAGTGAATATAGCCAATAATAACTAATTGTACATTTTAAAATAACTAAAAGAGTACAATTGGATTGTTTGTAATACAAAGGATAAATGCTTGAGGGGATGGATGCCCCATTCTCTATGATATGATAATTACACATTGCATGCCTGTAGAAAAATACCTCATGTATCTACAAATATATACATCTACTATGTACCCACAAGCATCAAAACAACAACAAAAAAACTTATAAGAGACAAAAAATTCACATAAAACCCCCACCAATTTTTTATTTTGGAATTTAAACCCCAAGGTGATGATGTAAGTGGTAAGACACTGGAGAGATAATTAGTCCATAGGGGCTACATTCTCAGAAATGGGATAAATGCCCTTATACAAGAGGCTTCCAGGAAGTACCTGCTCTTTTCTCTCTCTTCTGCCATATGACGACCCAGCAATTGTTCCTTTGGCCCCTTCTGCCATGTAAGGGAGGACGCTTAGCAGCCACTATCTAGAAAGAACAGGCCATCACCAGTCACTGAATATGATAATATTTTGATCTGAGACCTTCATTCCCCAGAACTATGACGAATAAATGTCTGTCTTTATAAATTATCTGACTCATTATTTTGATAAAGCACTAGGAACAGAATAAGACATTGGATATTGTCTTAGTCTATTTGTGTTGCTATAAAGAAATATCTAAAGCTGGGTATTTTATAAAGAGTAAAAGTATATTTGGCTCATTATTTTGATGTTAGAAGGTTCACAATTGAGCATCTGCAACAGGAGAGGGTCACAGGCTACTTCCACTGGTGATGGAAGGCAAAGGGGAACTGATGTGGGCAGAGATCACATGACAAGAGAGGAAGTAAAAGAGATGGGGAAGGTACCAGGCTCTTCTTAAAAGCCAGCTCTCATGCGAACTAATAGAATAAGAACTCACTAATCTCCTTCCAAGGAGGGCATTAATCTATCTATGAGAAACCTTCTTCCATGTCCCAAACACTACTAGGACCCACTTCCAATATTGGGTACCAAATTTCAACACGACATTTGGCGGGGTAAATAATCTATATCCAAACTCTAGCAGGTTTAGAATCCCAGATAGATAGATAGATGATAGATAGATGATAGATGATAGATAGATAGATAGATAGATAGATAGATAGATGATAGATGATAGATAGATAGATAGATAGATGATAGATATAGATAGATAGATGATAGATAGATAGATAGATAGATAGATAGATAGATAGATAGATAGATGATAGATAGATAGGATAGACAGATAGATAACAGATAGGTATATACTGGATATATATAAAACCTTTCAGTTTGTTTAATATATCATATTTTGGCCAGGCATGGTGTCTCACACCTGTAATCCCAGCACTTTGAGAGGCTGAGGCGGGCGGATCACCAGGTCAGGGGATTGAGACCATCCTCGCTAACACAGTGAAACTCCGTCTCTACTAAAAATACAAAAAATTAGCTGGGCTTAGTGGCACGTGCCTGTAGTCCCAGCTACTTGGGAGCCTGAGACAACAGAATTGCTTGAACCTGGGAGATGGAGGCTGCAGTGAGCCGAGATCACGCTACTGTACTTCAGCCTGGGTGACAGAGTGAGACTCCATCTCAAAATAATAATAATAATTATTATTATTATCATATCTTAGATGCTACCATTTCTGTTAGGTATTTCTGTTTTACAGCTAAAAATGTCCTTCCACTAATTAATTTTAAAATGTTTTATTTACTTTTGATTTTTAGTACTTTTAGTATGATGTGCTTAGTCTGGTCTTTATGATTATTCTGAATTTGTGTTATAGATCCTTTTAGCAGTTTTGGACATTTCTTATCTATTAACTTTTCAAATATTGCTTGCATTTTATTATCTTTGCCCTCTCATACTAGAACTCTAGTTACAATACACTGGATCTTTTACTGTTTTGTTAGCTCTGATATGCAATTTTCTATTTTCACTCCTTCTTTTGCTCCATGTATCAATCTATTTTCCACTAATCTATTGTTCAGCTTACTAACTTTTTGTTTTTGAGACAGTGTCTTGCTCTTGTCACACAGGCTTGAGTGCAGTGGTGGGATCTCAGCTCACTACATCCTCTGCTTCCCAGGGTCAAGTGGTTCTCCTGCCTTAGCCTCTCAAATAGCTGGGATTACAGGCGCCCACCACCACGCCCAGCTAATTTTTGTATTTTTTTTGTTAGAGACGAGGTTTCACCATGTTGGCCAGGCTGATCTCAAACTCCTGACCTCAGGTGATCCACCCACCACAGCCTCCCTAAGTGCAGGGATTACAAGCATGAGTCACTGAGCCTGGCCCTCTTGAGCTGTTTCTAATTTGCTATTGAACACAAACACCGAGGTCTTTTAGTTTTTAAAATTTGACTTCCAGGATATTTATATGATTTCATCATCCCTGTAGCTAGCCTAGCTTTGCCATGCAAAGCTAGTGTTGTTTATCCTGCTGATGATAAAGATAGAGAAATTTGTAGTCCTTTGAAAGATAAAATGGAGCTAAGATGTACCACCAACCAGAACAACTTACTTACTTCAAATAATTAAAAAAGAGAGAAATAAATTTCTGTCATATTTATGCTAATATACCTTGAGGTTTCTTGGTCTGTGTTCAACACATCAAATTTCATACATTTAGTAGGCTGGTTATATTATATTTTGGGTATTTTAGTCTGATGATAATAGCTAAGTAGATGCTTTTATTTTTCTTTACTGTTGTAATTTTTGAGACAGAGGAAAATGCATTTTTTTGTTATAACGTTTTTATATATACTGTCCCATTACACTTTAATACTCAAATTCTTATTTATGTTAACACATTTAGATGATGGTGATGATAATGATGACATACTTTCTGTAAAGCTATTTTCATCTGTGCCCTGGAGAATTAATGCAAAATGGCACAGGTGGGCGTATGATAAGCCATTCATTGAGGTACAATACCTGAACTGGTTACAGGTCAGGATGAAATCAAAGTGATCTCAAGAGTGAATCTCTATGGTATACCAGGAAAATCCTGGATCATAATTCATTTGCCTTAATATTTATTTCAGATCTCTCCAATAGGTTTATATTGGTATTTCTTAGAATGTAGATATCTTTTAAAAAACAAGTAATTAATTATAGTAATGTATTTGATAAAAGTAGGTAGAGAGGGGAGTGAATCATACCAAATTTACTTATTTCTCAGCAAAATAATCAGCAGAAAATATATTTCAGTATTTGATATAAATACTTTTAAAATTTAAATATACTGAGGAGTTGACACATATTGGTTTACATACGTGGCCCAAGTAACTGATTTTATTTAAGTAATCAAGTCAAGCTTAAATATTGAAAAGCAGTATACAGAAAAAAAGAGTTAATATTTCATCTATATTTGCCATTCAAAAGCATCAATAACATTCCCTTTTTTCTGTCTTGTTAGGTTTTTTATTAGAGATCGATTGTTCTATGTTCTAATATTAAATATTGATGTTTTCATTGGTAATCCCTCATGTGGATTTTTCCAAACATTTTGTAAAATGGTATTGTAGTCTTCTGTTGGGACTCACACAGAATACAGAATAAAGGAACTTAAATGGATGAATTAACTGATACTCATCATTCTCTACAATCATAATTATTTTTTAAATTTTTCTGCTCTTAAATGTTGTTAATAGTATGAGACATTTGATGTACAGAAACTAGTTACTAAATATTTAATCTCAAATTATTACCTGTTTTAATTTGATTGTACCTATGCACAGTCAAAATAAAATTTAAATTTGATGGCTTTACATAACTACTTTCTATTTACAAATATTTAATATATCAATGTCTTTTATCATTCTGATAAAAAACTAATGTAATTCTACTTTGTCAGAAAATATTAAGGTATTAGTTTATTTTTGTTCAAAATAAAAGCATATCTTAATTTTGAATAAACAGTACATTATAGTTTTTTTCTAAAGAGCACTATTAGTATGAGTTGTTATTTAATACATTGTAGATACAACTGGCGGTATACTGGAGTACTTTTTTTAAATTTTTGAATAAAGATATACAGGAAATTATCAGAAAGATCAATCACTTTTTTATAAACGTGTAGAGATGAGCAGAAAAATTAAACTACCAGCATTTTCTCACTAATAAAATTTCTAAAGTTCGGTAAGAAAACATACTTTTTCCATAGACATTAATATAGAAAAAAAGGCAATTTATCTGTAAATCTCATCAAGAAGAGGAGCATTTTTATTTAATAGTTGCATACGATGATACAAAGGAAAATAACATTTTTATTTTTGCTAGCAAGAATGCATTTTTTAATTTTATGAAAATAAAACTATACAAAGAATGAAAGTAGATGAAAACTATAATATAAATCAAAGTATGAAATAATAAAATGTATTAATTATTCCAGTTGTAGAAGCATAAAATATTATACAAAATATATGTTCGAAGATGAATAAGGCTGCACTCTTGACTGATTAGTGGTGAAGGCGAGGATCAAAATAGAATATCCACAATGTGAAGGTTTGAACCAGCAAAAATGATGCCTTTGTTATCTCCCTATATGGAGGAATTCAATTCAGTGGAGAATTCTCTCAGGAGAAAATCTATGACATTATTTTATCCTATCAGTAGGCAATTAATCTATTTTATTTTTGAAATGCCTTTTGAGAAACTCACATAAAAAAATTTAAACGTAAAGTTATTATTGTTAGCTCATCTATTTGCATCTTACAGAAAAGACTGTAATTGTTTCTTATGAAATAAACATAGAATTTTGTAAAATATCTATCATTGGTTTAATGAGAAGATCCTTTGCCTTAATGAAAATGGCCTCACTATCATAAGATTTTTGTTTATATCCTACTTATTGTTCAGTCATCTACAAACATTTACTGAACAACTGGATTGCATCAGTGAACAAAAGAAGACTTGCTAACAAGGAGTTTACATTCTAATGAGGGAAGACATATTAGAAATTTTATAAATATAACATTATACAGTATGTCTGAAAATTATACAGGCTGTGGGAAAAAATACAATGGGCTAAGGAGGAAGAAAGTATTGAAATAAAAGATGATGGTTTGGTACAAGATTAAATATATATCCATTATTTTATCCCCTTTTTTGTTTTGGCTAATCACATAATGCATCTATGTTTGAGTTGGAGTTATGTCTATAACTTGAATGGATTATCACCATCTATTCATCCCATTCTATGAATTATTTATCCTTATTCTTTAGGTCCTTTTGTATTGGTATGTTGCTCTTTATCTCTTACTATTTTCTAGGAACCCTTTATCCATAATACAGAGAAAGACCCTTCGATGTGAAAAATGATGCTAGTGTTTGCTATGGGATAGATATATCTGATTATATTAAGGAAGTGATAGAGACAGGAGACAGACAAATTTCTGGGCAGACAAGATGGGTCCCTGGTGAAACTTGACCTTCAGGCAAAGGAAAGTCTAAAGCCTGAAAACCAAGCTACCAGTTTCAGATAGTATCCATGGATTGGAGTGAGAATTTCTATCTCTTTCTTATCCACTCTCTCTCAATTGGTTCTTTCTAAATGATGCTTTTTAACCAATCGAATGGTGATTTTTCCAAGCTCTCCCACGGACCAATCAGCACACATTCCCCCATTCTAAGCTCATAAAAACCCCAGGCTGACTCTCACAGATGGCAACCCACTTTCAGGTCCACTCTCACCGCTGAGAGCGTACTTTCTGTTGCTCAATAGAATTATAGTCTGCCTTACTCACTCTCCAGTGTCCACGTACTTCATTGCTCTTGGTCATGTGACAAGGACCCGAAACTCACCAAACTAAGGAGCAAAAGAGCAGTAATGCTCCTGCTTGCTGAGATGTGGGTGAGAGGAGTAAAAGAGCTGTAACCCTCCCTCCCACTCACAAAGCTGCGGAAGTGAAAAAGCTGCAACAGAAGTACCTATTTTTGTTTTTTGTTTTAATCACAGTTTTTCTTCCAAATATCTCTAAGTATCTATGGGAATAATCATTACTCTTCTCTCATGTTATATTAAATGATTACCTATTTTGGTAGTTTTCCTAATATAGAAGCATTCTTGTATCTCTTAAATAAAGCTTACTTAGTGTTGATGTCTAATTATGTCAATATGCTGCTGATTTATTTTCATTAGTATTTTCTTTAGGATGTTTATCTAGTGTTCATTAAACATTTGATTATACAATTCATTTTGTTTAATACATTTTCCAATTATTGTATAATTTTTTAACTTTTAAGTTCGGGGTACAAGTGCAGGTTTGTTAACATAGGTAAACTTGTGTCATGGGGTTTGTTGTACAGATTATTTCATCAGCCCAATTTTTTGGAAGTGTTTATCACTGGTATCATTTGTCTCAGACATTTAGGTGCAATTACCTTGTAACACCATCTAATACTATTTTTTTAAAGAAGAGGTATGAAAACTCTGACACCTTTCTTAATTCCAGCTAAAGAAATTGCTCTAAATCTCTCTTCTAATGTTATTTTTGAGAATTTGATTTTACAAAAAGTATTCAATTTAACCAGAATTTCATATTAATTTGAATAGACTTGATTAATTTTTAAAAAACATTTTCCTTTCTGGATGAGACTACTTCTATATCAGTTATTTTATAGTTTTGAACATCCTATTTCTAATGTCAATAAAGGAATTAAGCAAGAAGCCTATACACCAACAACCACTGGAGCAATGTTAACAGGGGAAAACTGATGGATACAATGTTAGTGACAAGTTTTCAGTCCAATATTCATTGTAGGGCATCCCACAAATATCATGGAGGGCTGGATTTCAGAGCCAGATAAAGGAACTGAATACTTAGCTGTGAAGTATCAAATTTGCATTCGAGGCACACTAGTTTCTTTGTGGTAGGAATAGGAGCCACCATTCAATAGTATTATTATGTGGAATACACTTTAAATATTTTTTAAATTTCATTTTCTACATTAATACACTAAGACTCCCACTTCATTGCTTAAATGAAAGACTGAAAAAAAATCACTGTTGTCTCATTCTAGACCCTAGAAGGAAAGCATTTGGCTTTTCATGATTAAGTACTATATGATATTTTCATAGCTATCTCTGTCAGATTGAAGAGGTATACATATTTTCCTAGTTTACTGACAGGATTACTGCTGAATTTTGTTCATGAGGGCAGAGCTTCCAAGACCTAATTATCTCCCAAAAGGCCCCACATCCTGGTACCATCATACTGGGGAGTAGGACTTCAACATGTGAATATTGATGGGACATAAACATTCAGACTATAGCACCCTTCTTCCTTTAAATATCTTTTAAAAATTTATATGTAATTTTAGAATCTTGTTTCCTGATCATGCTCTCTGTGAATATTTTTCATTCTTCCTTTCCAATCTATTTTCTTTTATTTTTTTCTGCATTAATACACTATCAAGAACTCCCAGTACAATGCTGCAATGAAGAGGTGAGAACAGACATTGTTGTCCTGCTCCTGACCTTAGAAAAAAAAAATTCTTTTTTTTTTCCTAGTGTGTTTTGTGAGGTATTTCAACTTCATACTCTACAATCATCTACCTTTTTTTCCTCTTCTTTACCCACAATTCTACAAATTATTTTATTTCTTTCCATGGTTTTAAATAAAACCATTATGGACTCAACTGTGGGCCCCCCAAAATTCATATATTGAAGTCCTAACTCCCATTGTGACTTTATTTGGGTAGTAGATTCCTTAAGGAGGTAATCAAGTAAAATTAGATCATAAGGGTGAGGGTCTAATTTGATAAGACTGATATCCTTTTAAGAAGAGGGAGAGACACTAGAAATCTTTCTCTCTCTCTGATGTTGCACAGAGAAAAGACCATGTGAGAATAGAGCAAGGGCAGCAATCTGCAAGCTGGGAAGAGAGCCTCGGCCAGAAATTGAATCTGAGTGCACTTTGCTCTTGGAGTTCTGGCCTTCAGCACTGTGAGAAAATAGGTTTCTGTTTTTTATGATACCCAGTTTGTGGTTTTATTATAGCAGCTCAAGCAAACTAATGCAAATATCTGAACACAAAATACTACATTTCCAGGTCAAGGTCTCTTGAAGAGTCTCAGTTACACAGAACCATCTGCCCATTCGACTACTTTCTAAACATCCTCTATTTATTTCCTCCAGATAAATGTTTTCTTCTCCTGCGTTCTCGATTCCTTTTTAACAGTAATACTACCATGCATTAACATATTACAATATTGACATTAGCCTCTGATCAGCCCCTTGTATTTAAGCATCACATTTTTAATTCTTTCTGAGAAATACGTCTTTGGCCCCTAATTTAACTTCCATTTTTGTTACTGTCAACAAAGATTAGATCCTTTTAAGATACCATTTATTTGCATTTTTAAAGAGCGTTATAAAAATTCCCCTCAACTTTATTGTTTGCTATTTAGTGCTGTGAGATGAATGATACTAATGCACAATTGTCAAAAATATCCACTGGATTCTCATTCAATGTAGAACAAAGTTTTTAAAACTGTTAGCTTCACAGTCAATGTTTACTGTGATCCTTTCACTGCCTAGTTTTGCCTTCTCTTCTCCTCCCAGTCTATACACATACCTTAATCTTCTCATGAACTACTACTTACTTTGTACACATAATCTAGACTTTTTCTATTTCCCTACATTTGCTTGTACTATTCCTAAGGTCTGGTTTACATTTCACTTTTTACATTCATCACATGTTTTTCACATCTTTATAGGCCCAGCTCAAATTTGAACTTTTCTGTGAAAACTTTTCTATCAGCTTCAGTCAGAATCAAAAGTCACTATTTTAAACATGTATATCTTTTAATAATACACATTGTTCTTATTTGTCAGGACAGATACCACATCTAGCATAGTTTTGGGAAGAGTGTTGGGATTCAATAAATAAGTTGTGAGTTGAGTGATGCTTCATATTAGATTATTTATATGCATATTTAAATTCAACTCTAAATTCATGTGGTTGAAATAGATGTTATCTGTGATACTTTGTCAATTTAAATAATTCCAGTATTTAAATAAAAAGAGGTGATTCAAATTATTTTCTTACACATTTTCAAAATGTCTTTCTGTATGTTTACTATTATTAAAGATTGGTCTATTTTATTTAAATAGATAAACTTATACATTTGAAAAAATATATTATTTTCATTATATATGTTTAATGTCTTTATTGCAAGTAAAAATGATAGAAATTATGACATATAAGCAGTGTTTGTTATTAAATAAATGAGTTATGATATCCTTGTCTGAACATTGTATCTAAGCAATCATAATTCAAATATTTAATTTAATATAACCTCAATGCTGTAATAATGCACAAATCAATATTTAGCTTTTATTAATTTAATAAATTTCCATTGATCATTAATTTCAACCTAATTAAAATATTAAAATCATCACACAATGAAGACTGCCTTCAATTTTGGTACCAATCTCATTCATAATGTCAAATTTCCTAATAAAATCTTCTAACCAATCTTCATATAACTACAGAAAAACATTTGTTTTAAATTACCACTTTCAAGTAAACATTTGAATAAACAAATGAGTTTTTATGTCATGCCTTGAAGGTAAAAAAATTTAAGGATACAGAGGATTAAAAAATTTTTAGAATTAAGAATATCCTTCAATCACTGTCCTTCCTCTATTCCTCTAGAGGTTTTATCTTTAATTTATGATGAAGTAAGCTTTTAATTATTTCTGTACTGAAATGTGACAGAAAAAACGATTGAGATAACATTCATGAAAATGAACACATTGATGATTATCTGTGTATTTTACAACTTATAATTTGAACAAATTTTGCTAGTAAAACACTACGTGGATTTCAATAAACAAATTAGGGGTAAAATTACTAAGCAAACCTCTGGGTAGTAAAGCACCCAATGCATAGGTATATAAAAATATTATAATTGTCTCATTGAAGAGTAAATAAGAACTTCTGTTTGTTTGTATTCCACAATAATAACTGACTTTTTGTTGTATTCGATTATTTATTCTATATTGTTTTTATGATTAATTTATACTAATCAAATTTATAATCTTGCTGCCATGCTTTTATTATTAAAATAGATCAAACAAAATGTTAAAATTTTGAATTTATACTCTACATATATTAACTGAGAATAATAAAAGTGTTATTTATAATCTATTCTATAGTTAATAAATCAATTTTATAAGTGAAAAGGGTATAATTACACAGCAGTTGATTTTGTAAATTATGAAACATCTTTCTTTTATTTCCTAAATGTTGCTTATTTATTTCTCATCTGTGGCCATCTTTGACTACAACTTTTCTAACAAGAAAACTATTTTTTTGTTCTGTGAATACTTACAGATTTCATACAACAGCCTGACACAAGACTACATTCTTCCTAAATTAACTAATTTGCATATTTAATTTCAGCTACATGCTCAGGTTTTTTAGGCTAATCTCATTTTTTTCATGTTTTATTTTTCTAAATATTAGCAATACTAGAACTTCAAATTTTGTTTTAAAATATATATTTAAGTTATTCAAGGTGAATGAAGTTTGCCTAGCAAAGACTATTATATGGCAATTAATTCGATGCAATTGTCAATATTTTAAAGGTAGATGAAAACTAAATTGTATATTGAGCATTCACACGGACTCATTTTTAAACAAAGATTATAATAGAATATTTTTATTCCCCTCAAAAAGTTATGAATATTATATTTCTATAAAGTAGCGACTGTTGTTTTTACCTTTAAAGCATTGCTTATAGTAGTTAATGCATAATTCCCTTTCACAGACATATTGCTATCATAATTGCTTGAGTCATATCCAGTATTCATATAGTAAGTGCCTTTACTAGTTTCCAAGCTAACATAAAGGTGATTTAATAATACATATTTTAATATCTTAGATATAATGGGTACAGCATGTAATGTGCAGTACTCTCAATTTGTCGATCCTCTTGCAAACATTTATCATTTTGAAGCACTTTCGGAGCACTGGAAATAATTCATGTCTTATAAATAATAGTTGATTTAATTTTTTTTTTGGTTGTTTTTTGAGATGGAGTCTCCCTCTGTCACCCAGGCTGGAGTGCAGTGGCACAATCTTGGCTCACTGCAACTTCCACCTTCCAAGTTCAAGTGATTCTCCTGCCTCAGCCTTCAGAGTAGCCGGGATTACAGGCGTACTCCACCACACCTAGCTAATTTTTGTATTTTTAGTAGAGACAGGACTTCACCATGTTGGGCAGGCTGGTCTCAAACTCCTGACCTCAAGTGATTTACTCTCCTTGGCCTCCCAAAGTGCTAGGATTACAGGTGTGAGCCACTGTGCCCGGCCGATTTAATTTCTTTAGCACTATTTTAAAACAAGTACTATTAATTCAAAAATTAGATAATCTAGTGCAAAAAAAAAGAGGAAAACACTAACATAAGGTGGCACAGTAAATAATTGACAAAGAACAACACAAACTTTTCTCCACATGATGAGAAAGTTACTTCTTTCAAGCTCAACATGCATCTTAGAGACAGCCTGAAATAGATAGGCAGATGCCCACTGAGCTGTGCAAGTCTCTGTTGGAAGCTTGTATTCAAGAGAGCCCAGATATTCTATTAATATGTACTGAATTAGTAAATCTACCCATTTTCCCAACTAACAAATATTAGAATATTTAACAAACAAATTTATAAGTGCTCAGAGCAGTTGCAAATTTTTAATTTCAACTTTGTCCAGCACTCTAATAGCTAACCATTTCCTCAATGAAGTCAGCACACACTATAGATATAACAGATTTTGGAGGGTTGATACAGCAGATAGGGATGGGGAGCTAAAGAACAGAGAAGTAGTAGAGTGTCTGTATTTCTCCGAACTCTGATCATTCCACAGCATTGGTTTGGTAGAGTAGTCCATGCTATCATGGCCAACATCCTGGCTGAAAGGGGCAATAAATATTCCAAGAACAAGAGCTAGCCTCACCCAGACACTACGGTACATATTTATAAGTTAGCGGGCTAATAAAGGCTTAGACAACACCTAGAAACAAAACGTGTAGCACAGGTTCTCTGGCTCAAAAACAGTGCTTTGGTAGTATGCATACTGGGCGTCAGGGAATTCATAGCAAGGTCCTGGCAACAGTCCTACCAGACAAGAATGCTGACATTAGTTCAGCTGGGTCAGCTCTCTAAGTGAACAAAAAAAGAAATGAAATGAAATTCTGGGACCATCAAGTTTGTCTCTCATTATCTATCTTATTCTTGTAGTTGTATATTGCTAATTGTCAATGCTATACGTCTACTTTTGTGAATATAAGACCATTTATTTATTCATTCCTCTGCTAATGGGTATTTGCATATTTGCAATTATTGATTTTTACTAATATTATTGCAAACAACAATTTAGTGCATGTCTTTTGATATTGTCAATGCTATATGTCTACTTCTCTGAATATAAGACCATTTATTTATTCATTCCTCTGCTAATGGGTATTTGGATATCTGCAATTATTGGTTTTTACTAATTATTATTGCAAACAACAATTTAGTGCATGTCTTTTGATTAACACACACATATAATATTTGTATTGCACTCTTTGGAATGTAATTAATAGGTCATATGGTATAAACAAATTCAAGTTAGAAAAATAATGCCAGAGAATTTATCCAAATAGTTGTAACAATCAAGACTCCATCAGCAGTAAATAAAAATTTCAGTGGGTCCACATCATTGCTAAAACTTTCTGTTTTCTGTCTTTTTCACTTTATCCATGTGATGACTGTGGAGCATCACTGAGTTATGATTACTAATGAAGCTGATCACCTTCGTGTAAATGTATTGGCAATTTGGGTATTTTGTGAATTTTTTTTCTATTCATTTTCTATTATTTTAAATCTTTTTATTGTTGATTTTTAAAGTGTTTAAAATATATTCTGAATGTGATTTCTTTTAGGATATCTACAGTAAATATCTTCTTCAATTTAAAGCTTTTCTTTGTATTTTCTTGAGGATTTACTTTTAACAACCTTAGTATATAATCTTATATATTTTATATATGTATCTATGTAAAATTTAAATTATATGAAACATATACAATGATTCTTCCTTATACCCTTTATTATATTAAGAGTTTCTCTTTTTATAATTTATTGAGAATTCTTATAAATATTTTAATTTTTCAGATACATTTTTTGTACCTATTAGAATGAATGCTGCTACCTTATTCTGTTTGTGTTTTGAATTACAGTTTTTGATTTTCAAATGTTAAATTGATCTTTCATTTTGGTAAAAATCTCATTTAATTATTTAGGCATGGTATATTCACTTATTTGACTGGCTATTTCGTTTAAGATTATTCACTTTTATATCCAAAGGGCCTATAATTTTTCTTTCATAAAACGCTCTAAGGTACATGTCAAATTAATGCTGGCTTCATAAAACAATTTAGAAGTGTTCACATTTCTCCTTTTCAGGAAAACTTTTTTTTTAAGTGGTTGTTAGTACAACTGTCCCTTGAACAACATGGGTTTGACTATGCAAACTCACTTATATGCAGTTTCATTCAGTAAAAGTTATAATGAGTGTGCCTCCTTCTCCTACCTTCCCTTCTACCTCTCCCACCTCTTGTGTCTCTGCCATCTCTGAGACAGCAAGACCAACCCCTCTTCTTTGTCCTCTTCAACTCATTCAACGTGAAGACAATGAGGATGGAGACCTTACCATGATCCACTTCTACTTAATATATTCTCTCTTCCTTATGATTTTCTTAATAACATTTCTTTTCTCTACCTTACTTTATTGTAAGAATAAAGTATATAATACATATAACATACAAAATAAGTGTTAATCAACTGCTTATGTTATCAGTAAGGCTTCTGGTCAAGAGTAGGTTATTAGTAGTTAAGCTTTTGAGGAATTAAAAGTTATAGGTGGATTTTTTATTGTGTTTGGGGTCAGTGCTGCTTCATGCCATTCAAGGGCCAAATGTTTCATTTCCTTTAGTATTGTGAAAAAATACAATTAAAACAGATAGAGTAAATAATTAATCCATTCCATCAATAGGTATTAGACCAGGTCAAGGCAATGTTTCAGTTTCAGTAAGACTCAAACCACCTCTGGTTTTTCCTTGTTTATTGGTATGACCCTCATCAACTTTTGAAAAGATGTCAGAAAATTATTTGTCTTCTCAGTTCTGAAAGACTTCTGAAGTTATAGTCATTATTTCCAGAATGTCCTTGCTCCTTCAACCTACCACTCCCCTCACCTTAAGTCTGTTAAATACCTATTGAAAGATCAGCAATTGTTTTGTCTGAGGCCCTATTTCAGAAAGGCATTTTTGTTTTGTTTTGTTTTGTTTTGTTTCTTTTCTCAACATTGTATAATGGAGGAGGCTTTGCTCTTCATTGCAGAAGCTTTCAGCCTACCTTTCCACCCTACTGAAATTCTTGATTAGCATTATTTTACTTAAGGCTGGTCTGTTTCCTAAAACCAGAAGGAAGTTTTCACATTTGGTTAAATAAGGAACGCATGTGTTATATAAAAGTAAATTCTATGTAGTTTTCACTTTTTATATATAATCCTTCAATTCTATAACAAAGATAATGAACGTTTTTTAGATTTATTAGATTGTTTATAACTGAGGAAAGAATCAGTGAACTTCAAGATTGTCAATAGAAATCATACAAATTAAAAATAGCTGAAAAACACAAAAATATAAAAAAGGAGAAAAAAGATACAAAAAAAACCCAGAAGACAGCATCCAAGAAATGTGGGATAATTTTCAATGGACTAATGCATATGTAATCAAAATTCCAGAAGTCCAGAGAAAGAATGTGGTAAGAGAGTATTTCAGAAAATTATGGATGACAGTTTCTAAAAATTAATGAACGATGTAACACCACAGATCCAAAAATCCCAAGGAATTTAAGAGATGACAAATGATAATAACAACTACAACAAAACTAGAACAAACTGAAATAATAAAGTAACAAAGATAAAAAGAACTTTTTTTAAAAAGAAAAAACTTTTATTTTAGATACAGGGGATACCTGTGCACGTTTGTTACATGAGTATATTTCACACAGGTAATAAGTGTAGTACCAATAGATAGTTTTTTAACCCACCCCCCTCCACTCTCTTCTAGTCTGTAGAGTTAGTGTGTATTTTCCCCATATTTGTTTGCCCAATGTTTAGCTCACACTCATAGGTGTGAACATGTGGTATTTTGTGTTCTGGTCCTGTGTTAATTCATTTAGGATTATGGCCTCCAGCTCCATCTATGTTGCTGCAAAAGACACGATTTTCTCTTTGTTATGACTGTGTAATATTACATGGTATATAAGTACCACATTTTCTTTATCTAATCCATTACTGATGGGCATCTAGGTTGATTCCATGTCTTTTCTATTATGAATAGTGCAGTGATGAACCTATGAGTGGATGTATCTTTTTGGTATAATGATCTATTTCCCTTTGGGTATATACCCAGTAATGGAATTGTTGGATTGAATGGTAACTCTGTTTTAAGTTGTTTGAGAAATCTCCAAGCTGATTTCCATAGTGGCTGAAGAAATTGACGTTATCACAAACAGTGTATATTTATTTGTTCCCTTTTCTTCACACCCTCACTAGCACGCTGTTTTTTAACCTTTTAATAACAGGCATTCTGAATGGTGTGAAATGATATCTCATTGTGGTTTAAATTTGCATTTCTCTTACAATTAGTGATGATGACAATTTTTTCATGTTTCTTGACTGCTTTTATGTCTTTGTTTGAGAAGTGTCTGTTAATGTCCTTTGCCCATTTTAAATGAAATTATTTGGGCTTTTTTGCTCATTTATATAAGTTCCTAATAGTTTATAGATATAAAGCCTTTGTTGGATGCATAGTTTGTGAATATTTTCACCCTTTTTGTATGTTGTCTGTTTACTCTCTTGTTAGCTTATTTCACTGTGTAGAGCCATTTAGTTTAATTAGGTTCCACTTGTCAATTTTTTTTGTTACAATTACTTTTGGGGACTTAGTCAAAAATTCTTTGCCAAGGTTGATGTCAAGAAGGCTATTTCTTATAATTTTTATAGAGTTTTTATAGTTTTTTAAAGTTTTTTATAGTTTTACATTTAAAACCTTAATTCACCTTCAGTTAATTTTTGTACATGGTGAAATATAAGGGTCCAGTTTCATTCTTCTACATTCAGCAAGGCAACAATTACTGAATAGGGAGTCATTTCTAAACTGCTTGTTTTTATCAGTCTTATAGAAAATCAGACGGTTGCATTGATATATATTTATTCCTGAGTTTTCTATTTTGTTCCGTTGGTATATGTGTCTGTTATCCTATGAGTATTATGCTGTTTTTGTTACCATGGCCTTATAATGTAGTTTCAGGTTGGGTAGTATGATGCCTCCAGCTTTGTTCTTTTTACTTCCAGTTGCTTTGGCTATTCAGCTCTTTTTTAGTTACATATGGATTTTAGAATAGTTTTTTTTTTTTTTCTGATTCTGTAAAGAGTGACTTTTGTAGTTTGACAGGAATAGCATTGAATCTGTAAATTTCTTTGTGCTTTTGGCCATTTTACCAATATTAATTCTTCTTTTTCAAAAGCATGATTTTTATTTATTTTTTTTCTGTTGTTGCTAATTTATTTCAACCGTGTAATGTAGCTGTCTTTATAGAGATCTCTTACCTCCTTGGTTAGCTGTATTCTCAGATATTTCATTTCCTTTATGGCTGTTGCAGATTGTGTTCTCAATTTAATTCTCAGCCTGGAAATTATTGGTATATAGAAATGGTACTGATTTTTGTACATCGACTTTGTTTTCTGAAACCTTACTAAAATAGTTTATCAGTTCTAGTTGCATTTTGGTAGAGTCTTTAGGGTTTTCTAGATATAGAATCTTATCATCAGTGAAGAGAAATAAGTTGACTTCTTTTCCTGTTTGTATGCCTTTTATTTCTTTATCTTGCCTGATTGCTCTTGTTAGGACTTCCAAGTAATATGTTAAATAGGAGTGGTGAGAGTGGGCATCTTGTCTTTTTCCAGTTCAAGGGGAACATTTCTAGCTTTTGCCTTTTCAGTATACTGTTGGCTCTGATTTTGTCATAGGTGGCTCTCATTATTTTGAGATATGATTGTTCAATGCCTGGTCTGTTAAAGGATTTTATCATGAAGGGATGTTGGATTTTATTGAAAGTTTTTTCTTTCTATTGAGATAATCATGTGGATTTCCTTTTGTATTCTGTTTATATGGTGAATCACATTTATTGATTCGTGTATGTTGAACAGCCTGGTATGCCAGGAGTAAAGCCTACTTGATTGTGGTGTATTAACTTTTTGATGTGCTACTAAATTCAGTTTGCTAGTATTCTGTTGAGGGTTTTTGTGGATATTTGCCTGAAGTTTTATTTCTTCATCGTGTCTGTGCCACAAGTTGATAGTAAACTGATACTGGCTTCATATAATGGGTTAGGAAGGAGCCCTCCTCCTCAATTTATTGGAATAATTTCAGTAGCATTGGCATCAGCTCTTCTTTGTACGTCTGGTGAAATTGAGCTGTGAATTTATCTAGTCCATTGTTATTTTTGTGGTTGTTAATTTTTTTTTTTAATTCAATTTCTGAGCTCCATATTGGTCTAATTAGAGTTTGAATCTCTTCCTGATTCATTCTTGGGATATTATTTGTTTACAGCATTTTATCCATTTTCTCTACATTTTCTAATTTGTGTACATGGTGTTCTTCATAGTATTCTCTGTGGAACTTTTATATTTCTGTGGGATCAGTTGTAATGTCATCTTTGTCATTTATGATTGTACTTCTTTGGATCTTCTCAGTTTTTGTTTTGTTTTGTTTTTACCTAGCTAGCAGTCTATCAATCTTGTTTATGTTTAAAAAAAAAAAAAAAAAAAAAAGTCTCAGTTTCATTGATTCTTTGTATGAGTTCTTGCATCTCAATTTCATTCATTTTTCTCTAATTTTAGTTATTTGTTTTTTTCTGCTAGCTTGGGGACTGGCTTCTTCTTTCTTTTTCTAGTTCCTTTAGGTGAAAAGTTAGATTGTTAATCTGAGGTCATTCTAAATTCTTGATGAAGGCATTTGTTGCAGTAAACTTTCCTCTTAACACTGTGCTAGCTGCATCCCAGAGATTTTGGTAAGTTTTGTCACTGTTTTATTAATAGGGACAAACTTCTGCTTTAATTTTGGTGTTCTCCCAGGAGTTACGCAGGAGCAAGTTATATAATATCCATGAATGGTCTGAGAGTATGTTTGGTATGATTTCAATTTTTAAAAATTCATTGAGACTTGCTTAGTACTAAAGTGAAACCCATGTTCTGGTCTTTTATTTCTGTTAACAAGTGTCACTTGATAAACTATAATTCCTTATTCTAATGTGTAACAAGTTACCATTTTAACTTCAAGTCCATGAAAATAGTCTCATATTTCATTTTCTTTAAGTTTTATTGTTTTCTTGTTCAAACTTGGAACTCTAGTTCTTGAAAATTTGATTTCATTTTTTGTAAGTAAGGTATCAATTTACATAGTTCTTTATGTGAGTATGTAAGTAAGGTATCAATTTACATACTTCTTTATGTGAGTATGTTATTAACATAGCAGCATCTACTTAAAAGTTTGTTCTCTCTTTCCTGCTACTTTGCTCTGCTGTGCTCAACTTTTGCAATAAGTTAAGTGCCCATATGATCTATGTCTAACCTAAGATATATTCTTGCAGATTAGTCTAATTGTCTATCCTTTTACTAGTTCCCCTCAGACTTAATTTCTGCACGTATTTAAAGATAATTTATAATATCTAGGAGTGTAAGTCCTTCCACCTTAGCATTATTTATCAAGAGTTTCTGGCTATTCTAGGCCCTTTGCATTTTTTTTTTTATATTATAGAATCGGGTTAGTAATACGCACAAAACAAAACAATTTTTTTTTTTTTTTTTTTTTTTTTTTTTTTTTTTTTTTTTTTTTTTTGAGACGGAGTCTTGCTCTGTCACCCTGGCTGGAGTGCAATGGCCCGATCTTGGCTCACTGCAACCTCCGCCTCCCAGGATCACGCCATTCTCCTGCCTCGGCCTCCCGAGTAGCTGGGAATACAGGTGCCAGACACCACGCCCAGCTAATTTTTTTGTCTTTTTAGTAGAGACGGTGTTTCACCATGTTAGCCAGGATGGTCTTGATCTCCTAACCTCGTGATCCGCCAGATTATCTCTTATATATTTAGGAGGAAATCAGTGTCCTCTCTATCTGTTATATAACAGGAAGAGATTTGGGGCCAGTATAATGGTCTTGCTAATTCTAGGATGTCAGTCTCCTAGAGTATACTGCCTGTATCAGTTCCATGTTGAAGTTTTTGCTGAGCCAGCTCGTTACCAGGATACCTAAGATGGGAAATGATTAAATCAAATAGGCTCATACATAGCCAAAAGTTTTCATTTTTCCAGTTTATTGGAACACCTCATGATTATGAATTAGAACTCTAGTTCTTGAAAATTTGATTTCATTTTTTGTAAGTAAGGTATCAATTTACATAGTTCTTCATAGTTCTTTATGTGAGTATGTAAGGTATCAATTTACATAATTCTTTATGTGAGTATGTTATTAACATAGCAGCATCTACTTAAAAGTTTGTTCTCTCTTTCCTGCTACTTTGCTCTGCTGTGCTCAACTTTTGCAATAAGTTAAGTGCTTCATATATTTGAGAGAACTAGCCCATATATACAACTTTTCTCTTTTTGTTCTACTCATGACCATACCACTTTATATACCAATAACTGAGTAGGGATGACATAAGAATATTTATGTCTCTTTTCCCTTAAACTGAATGTATAGCTCCTTGGAGATCCAGCTGAATATGCAGATGATATCCTCTAAACTCTTCCAACTTGAATGGGTCCCAAATTTTGATTCGTATCTCTTTGTTGTGAAAGGTTGTCACAGTTATCAGGCCTTTGGGGATTCACAAATGCTGTCAGGACATTTTGTCTGCCTTTTCTGCCTGGCTCTCCTCTTTGGTTTCTATGTTTTTCCTAGTAATTGGTTGGAAATTTTCTTATTTTCTTAATAATATTAAATTATTTTATAAATATATCTTACTGTATTTTTATACATTTTTAATTAGAGAATGGGTCCAATAGTCCAATCTATCATATTACAGAAATAGAAGTTAAATCAGTACTTTTCTTTAATCTGAATGGCTCAAGATACTTAGAATAATTGCTTTCTATCTTAGATCTTTGATAAACACCTATTAAATGAATAACAGAAGGCTCTCATCATCTTTCTTGACTTTTTATAGAAAAATTTTCTCTTCATTTCATCATGTTATATATACGTGTACAAAAGCAACTCATGTTAAACCAGAGCTGTGAATTTGTTATTGGTATAGTGATAATGTTGCTACCTTATTGTTAATATTTAACTTACTTATGTGAAAATATTATTAATGACTAATAAACCAGGCAGGCTTTATTAAAATTCATTAGTGTGATGTGAATTAACAGGAAAAAGAATTATGTTTTCCAGGCTATTTTTTCATTTCCCATAAGAAATTATTCTACATTGCTTTTGAAGATGTAATATATTAAGCAGGTATGACATACTGTTTCAGTAACATTTAAACAATTCAAAGGAAATGCTTTTATTTATATTGAACACTGACTACAAAATATAATTAGCTGATTTCAGAATACATAGGAACAATTTGCTAAAGCTAATCTCTAATTATGTGAAAAAAATATTTTGCAAAGCCTTTCCCTTAATTATGTCTACAGCTGATGAGATGAAGAAAATAAACAAAGGGGATTTAGAAGGCACACAAGTATGTTTAGTATTTGCCTATCAACACCTGGGAGATCAAATGATTTAAGTAATAATTTTAATTTAATACTTAGTAAATGTCTTAAATCTAGCTGAGTTCTTACTTGCAGAAAAGAAAGAATGTATACCTTGGGATAAACCCTACTGTGGACACATGATTTGAAGTTGAACTTCAAGTCAAATATTCATTTATTCTCATTGTTGAAATGAAATGAATAGACACCAAATAGCTTAGTATAAAATGGTATTTTTTCCAATGTATTTGAATGGATTTTGCACAATTTAGTCAATTTATTAGTTTTCTTTGAAAAACATGGGAGGGTGAGAAGCTGTGCCATAGAGAATTAGTTAGAGTGTGTTATCTAGGTTCAAACATGGCTTAGTCACAAAATTCATAAGTAAAGCTTATATCAAAATGTTGCTTTGTATGATAATGTAAAAGCCAACTGATTATTTAAAAATAAGAGAAAACGTTGTTAACAAGTAGTAAACATAAATTAATTCATTATTTATAAAATTACTTGCCATTTTAAATAGTCTTTTTTTCTGGTTAATTGAAAAATACTCCATATTTGAGCCAAACTTCTGTAGCTAGTCAGCAAATAAACCAGGTCATGCTTTGTTTTGTTATAATCGTATTAATATTTCAGTACCTGGGATGATAGCCCAGGTGGAAATAGAAAAGCTACAAAAGCATAGAAAGCCAGGTCCAAAATAAAATATAAATTATATTCTCTCTTCCTTTCCCAATAAGATTTTAAATGAGAGATTCCAAATTAATACTTGTTGCAGGACGTCAGGGACCCCGAATGGAGAGACAAGCTGGAGCTGCTGTAGAGGAACACAAATTGTGAAGATTTCATTTTAATATGGACATTTATCAGTTCCCAAATAATACTTTTATAATTTCTTACGCCTGTCTTACTTTAATCTCTTAATCCTGTTATCTTTGTAAGCTGAGGATGTAGGTCACTTCAGGACCACTGTGATAATTGTGCTAACTGTACAAATTGATTGTAAAACATGTGTGTTTGAACAATATGAAATCAGTGCACCTTGAAAAAGAACAGAATAACAGCAAATTTAGGGAACAAGGGAAACAACCATAAGGTCTGACTGGCTGTGGGGTTGGGCAAAAAGAGCCATATTTTTCTTCTTGCGGAGAGCCTATAAAGCGACGTGAAAATAGGGAACAGATCACTAAATTATTTTCCTAGCAAGGAATATTAATATTAATACACTGGGGAAGGAATGTGTTCCTCGGAGGAGGTCTATAAACGGCCACTCTGGGAATGTCTGTCCTATGTGGTTGAGATAAGGACTGAGATAAGCCCTGGTCTCCTGCAGTACCCTCAAGCTTACTAGGGTGGGGAAAAACCCGGCCCTGGTAAATTTGTGATCAGACTGGTTCTCTGCTCTCAAACCCTGTTTTCTCTTGTTTAAGATGTTTATCAAGACAATATGTGCACCCCTGAACATAGACCCTTATCAGTAGCTCTGCTTTTGCCCTTTGCCTTGTGATTTTTGTTTGACCCTTATCAGTAGTTCTTTTTGCCCTTTGAAGCATGTGATCTACTCCCTGTTCTTACACCCCCTCCCCTTTTGAAACCCTTAATAAAAAACTTGCTGGTTTCACGGCTCAGGTGGGCATCACGGGCCTACCAGTATGTGATGTCACCCCTGGTGACCCAGCTGTAAAATTCCTCTCTTTGTACTCTTTCTCTTTATTTCTCAGCTGGCAGACACTTATGGAAAATAGAAAGAACCTATGTTGAAATATTGGGGGTGGGTTCCCCCGATAAATACTAAAATAGTTCTTTACCTTCTTAGGTCCCAAAAGCAAACGAACCACTTTATTTTGTGTGCTCCCTCATTAAAAAGTGTTTATAGTAATAGTTAGGCAGGAAATCTTTCCTAATAGCCTTTTAAAAGGAAACAATTAGAGGAATTAAGAAAAATTACATCAAGAATACACTTTGTTATAGACTTTTCTTGACGAGTTTGATACTGACATACCTCTGGAACCTATTTAAATGTCCTGTTGGCATTCAAGAGGGGAAATTTTCAAGCATTTGGCCCTCATGACATATAACTGCAGATAACATCTACACTTTCAATTTAGGCTCATTCCCCACAAATGGACAATTGAGAATTTTTTTCTATAAAAAAAGGGATTAATCCTCTAGCACCTGAAATAAGAGAGTCTTATTTCATCATAAATAATAGAGGAATGTTTTGTCATAAACTGTCAAATTACTGTGAAAAATATCTTATTGTTTATTAAAGACCAATGACATATATTAGTATTATCCTCTATGTTTCAACTGTGGTCATTTGTATGTTTTGCATTTAAAGTCATTTGTACTTAAAAAAATCTACAAATTAGAAATTATACGATATTAGAGCACCCTGTCATGACACTTGAGCTGATTAAGTTTTCCTTAACCCCATTTAAACCTAAGCACTTGCACATATCCACTTGCTGGGAGACTATTTCATATCAATCTACTCTTTATTGAAAGATCGATATTGACTTATCGTCTACTCCAGGTTCTTTTATTTTGATTCCCTTATTATATTTTACCAGGAGGCCTAAATACATCACGCGTATTACCTGTCACTACAAGTATTTGTCAGTATTTTCTAAGAATTTGCTCAGATTTTTATAATAGTAAATGTTACACAGCACAAAGTACAGCTGGACATAACTGTGCTTTAAAATTCTATCCCACTATGTTGACTAATATGAAGAAAATATTCTAGGTTTTAAGTCTCTCATATTATAAACAACAGCTAAATATAAATTGTAAATATAAAATTTCTATCACCAGTAAACTGTTATTTTAGTCATTATACTTGAGAATGCTCTGTTATGACATACCAGCTTTTCAAATATACACGGAAATTCCATATGCTAACTCAGCAACAAACCATGCATCATAATTTCAAAGAAGGTACAAATTCAGTCTTATAGATCAATTTTTAGGGGCAAAAATAAAAATGGAGACACTATGGGAATTGAAGAGTCATCCTCCCTCATAAAAATATGAAAAAAATGCCTGTAAAGAGTAAAAACAGTGAAAAAAAAGCCAACAATTTGTTTGCCATTGATTGATTATGAACAATCACACACAATGCACACACACTCCTCACACCATGGTCATTATTAGTTGCAGTCACACTGTACATACTATTTTAAAGTTTATTTGGGGTTATCTTTTTCAATTTATTTGAAATACTGAACTATAAGATGTATAATACTTTTTTTTGTTTTCTTTGGTTTCGATGTATTATTATTGAATTTAGATGTTTGGTAAAGAGCCTTCCTATTTGTCTTGTTTATATATTTTTGCTTTTCTTTCAGAATAGTGCTTGTGAAATTTTATATTTTTCCACATTCTTATAATAATTTTGCATTGTGATACATCAACAATCTTTGCATAGTCACATAAATAAAACAGTTTCTGTTTAACCAGTATTATCTTGTCATCTAATCACAATACATGACCAATTAGGACAATTAAAAGTAGGTTCCCAGAAATTTAATATCCTGAGTTTCATGTGATCTCTCAATTAGAAGCCAATTTCTCATGAAAACAATCTGGTGGAAAATTAAGTTGCCATATGCACATATACCAAATAAATATTAGAAAATGAGTGATCAAATATCCAGGAGAGGGATGTTCAATCTTTCTTATAAAAAGAAAACACGAGACTATACAAGCAAGGTTGTAATGCAGAAAGTTCTAACAGGCTTAGCTTCAAGTTTAAAATGAGTGATGAAGATCACATTTCAGTAATCATTCTAAGCAGAACCATATCTCTATATGGGAGAGTAGAATGCAATTGAGTTGGGCATTAGAATATAGAGCCAAAAATTTAGCCGATAGAAAAATATTGTGCTCGGCTGTAATACTACAAAAAATGTAATACTACAAAAATGTACTACAAAAAATGTAATACTACAAAAAATGTAATACTACAAAAAATGTAATACTACAAAAAAGGTAACTGCAAAAAATGTTCAACGATACTGTATAAATTCATTCTCTCACAGGCTATATACAAGACTTCCCTCAGCTCCACATCTCACCAAATCTTGATTTTTACAATCATTTTAACTATTCTGAAGTTAAGTAGTCTAATCACATTTCAGTTTTAATTTGCATTTTTCTGATAACAAATGATTATACTTTTTCAAACATGTTAGGATTCTTAAATTAAGATCACAGTTCATGTATAGATTAATGTTGAGAATACATCTTAGGCCGGGCACGGTGGCTCACGCTTGTAATCCCAGCACTTTGGGAGGCCGAGGCGGTCGGATCACGAGGTCAGGAGATCGAGACCACGGTGAAACCCCGTCTCTACTAAAAATACAAAAAATTAGCCGGGCGCGGTCGCAGGCGCCTGTAGTCTCAGCTACTTGGGAGGCTGAGACAGTAGAATGGCGTGAACCTGGGAGGCGGAGCTTGCAGTGAGCCGAGATCGCGCCACTGCACTCCAGCCTGGGTGACAGAGCAAGACTCCGTCTCAAAAAAAAAAAAAAAAAAAGAGAATACATCTTTAAAATATTGAGACTTCTGATCTATAAACATGAGTCTTCCATTGGTTTGTGCTCTATGTAATTTATTCCATTAATTTATAACTATTTTAGGAGAGCAATTGATTTAATAGATTTAATAGTTGGTATCTGATATTTTGCATGCTACGATAATTATTTAATTATATGTCTTATTTATTGCTAATATGTAGAAAAACAATGATTTGTTTAAAATGAAAGACCATTTCTAGAGTCATCTCTCAGCAGTTTAGCTTTTGAAAGAGATTAAATGCAAAACATCTGCATTTTAATTAGTGCATATTTATCTCAACCTGAGCAACCTCATACAATCAGATGCACACGAAGAAGAATGGTAGTCATAGTATTTCCTATTCCAGTCCATGAACACATTATTTCCATGTTGAGTGGTACACTGGACTTCTTCGCGTGGCATGAATTAGTCGTTCCCCCTTTTTGTTCACTATATAAGTTATTCAGTGTCATGGTTGGTTAAAAGAGTTACTGTAGTGCTACAGTAGCAGTCTGGAAATGGAAAACTGAAAACTTGAGCTTTCAGGAGTGGGACAGGCATTACCAGTTTTAAAATATGAAATGGAAGAACATCAAAGATGAATGTTCTGGAATGGGCAGATCTTAGTAAGTGTGGGTGGAATTCAGCTTTAAATACACATTCTATATCTACATGTGATCTATCAGCATATAAAAAATAACCATATAAGTTTTGGAAAGGCTTAAAATCACTCAGCTGAGTTGGAAAAGCATCAGCAAATTCACAGTGGTCTCGGGATTCAGCCAAATTTAAATTTGCTGAAGAGCTGACTGCTTCTTTCTACTGAAAACCCACTGCATGTAAGTTCCTGTAACATTTGGTATATCACAGACACTTATGGTAGATATATTATTTTATTGGTTTACAAAGACACAATTTGACTTTTAAACTCTTGCTCCATTCCCACTTCACACTTCTAGAAGAAAAATCTAGGGGTGAATATTTCACACGAAGAGTTTTAAGGGGTTTTCAGGTTTGAAAACACTTAGGCTCAGCTATGTACTTGAGGACATGTCTCATGGGTGCACATTGATTTCCACCCACTTTCAGCACACAATGTTTGCAAATGTTGTTGTGGTTGAGTCCGAGAAATAAATGAAGAGAATAGAGCTGAGATAGAGTGGTGGTGGTAATCTCAAGTGATCTTCCTTCTGATCTTCCAAGACTCAATAAATTTGGAATGCAACATTCACACTAAGCAAGCACCAAAGACCAGGGCTGCAGTTCGAAAGGGTGAGATCCCTGAATTGTCACCAGGTTATTGCAGTCAGCAGGCACACAGTGTCACCTCTATGCCCCCATAACACTGCTAAGTGCACAATAGAGAAGATGTAAATATTTATTATAGGAGAGATAGTGGCTCTCTACCAAGATAAGAAAGAAGGACATAGTCTCAGTTCCTCTGCTGCTCCTAAACTCTGCATTCTACCATTGGGCTGCAATGAGAAGAGGATCCAATATAAAAGACCTAGAAACCCCGCCTTAGAAGACTAACTAACCCAGCGCATTTTTATAAATAGCTACAAAGTTAATATTTAACCACTTTAAAACACATGGCGAGTTAAAGATTTATTTTAAAATGGATCTCAAAAATATCTATTTACAGTATAGAAAGTGGGGCATGTGCAAACATCTGAAAGGGGAAAAAAGTCAGTAAATGAGCTGAGGAAATGATCACAAGACACCAGGAGCTGAACTGAGCTGTGGTGGCCAAAGGATGGCGTTCAGCTCATTCTGGACTCAGAGGTAAGGATGTTTGTGTGGAGGGGGTGTAGAGAGGAGTCCACGTCGGTATCCTTGTATTAAAGGAGGTAGTGATGAAGAAAGAAGCCACTAGAAGAGACCCAGTGTGACTAGATGGCTCATTTCACAGGATCTCTCACTCTCCAGTCCAGATAGACATTTGGAGATGATCTTCCCAGTCAAGTTGGCTTTGTAGTAGGAGGAGTAGGGGTGGCCAGAGCCTAGAGATCGAAATCCTCTTAGAAAATACAGTTGAATAGGAAGTAGATAGTTGAAAAAAAAATGAATCTGAATGTTTTTCACTCCCTCCTTTGTCAGATGATAAGCAGCCATCAGGTGATATCCTTGAGTAAATAGTATCTAAGTGGACTCTCATGCAGGTGCAGCTGGCTGCACAATACCTTTGCACCTAAATGGTCAAGTGCAGGTCTCTACTTCCAACATCAGTGCATTAATACTTCCACATGAATCTAGAAAGACCAGTGGTGTAGCCCTTGAAGCAGGAAGGTGTAAAGTCGAGTCCATAGACAAGATGGAAGAACTATGTGGACTTGTTCAACTGATTATAGGGCATGAACTTATGCAACAGACTCTTTTCACAGCTGTGTGGTAATGGAAGGTGCTGAAGCAGGTGAGGCTAGAAAATATGAACACTGGATACAGATGTTGGTAGCACCTGGATGGTTCCAGAAAGTTGCCCAAGATGGGTGACGTCTTCTCTGAGCATGCCCCATCTCATATCATGGCTGAGGGTATTGTCGGTTTTATACCCCAGGTACCACCTGGCTCTCTGAGTGCAAACACTGAAGGATATTCTGTTCTAGGAGGGACAAAGACAAAGTCTGGATTCTTCCATATACTTCCTCCTTATTTCAGGACACTGCATTCCCAGAATATTCTACAGTTATTCTGATAACTGCAAGCAAGAGGAGAAAACAGTGTTGGCCAATGCTATCTAGAGACTTGTCCTTCAACACACATAAAACTACATAAGCCAGAGTCAATAAAAGGAATCTACTTAGTGCAGGCTGAACAGAGTCAGGCTGCACCTGACACCCACGTGTACATTTTACTGTCATCTGCTTGCTGGGGTGGTGTCTACTTTGACTTCATATAATTGCATTAATTTGAGAAATTAGTCTTATAATATTTTGTGCTCATTGAACTGGGCTTCTCCATGAATCCAGGGAGAAAGGCTACCTTAACTCGCTGTGGCTTCTAGGTTAGAGGCATGGATGTTGTGAGAAGCACTGACATCTTGCCCTGACTTATGGGAGCAAGAGAGAGGCACAGCTATCTCTGGAGCTAGGCTGTCTGCATTCTCACTGTGCCTGCTGACTCCAGGAGACCAAGACCAGTGCCCACAATTGACTTTTCATGTTCAGCAATCTTGCTAAACTCACTTTTTAAATACCATAATATCTTATTAGATTGTTTTTAGATATTAAGAAATAAATAATATTATCTTTATAAATGTTTGTTTAGTTTTTATCCCTTAATACTCATCCTAAATTTTACCTAATTTCACTAAGATTTCTGGGAAAATTGAATGGATGTGATAATACCAGGATTTTTGACTTGTTCCTAGAGAAAGAAGAACATTTTAGAAAATTTTAATATTAAATGTAATGCTTACCGTAGACATTTTGTAGATCCCATTTATCAGAATATGAAATTGCCTTACTATTGGTCTAAGTGTTTAGTCACAAATTAATGTTCAGTTTTAACAAAAGTTTGTTCTTGGTCTATTGAGACCATAATATAGCATATTTCTTTTATTTTCTCAACTGGGTGACTTTTAAATTTATATCGATTTATATTTTGTATAATTTTTATTTTTATACTATTCTTATCAGATTTTGTCATCTATATTATCCAGGATTCTCCAGAGAAACAGAAACAACAGGATGTGTGTGTGTGTGTGTGTGTGTATGCATGCACATGTGTGTATGTGTAATATATAGGCTGGCATGTCCCAATTTGTAGGGTAAGTCAGCAAGCCTGAATCTGAAGTCCTGAGAAAAAGGAGAGTTGATGGTATGTTTTTACTGCAAAGGCTAACAGAATCAAGTTTCAAAAAAAAAAAAAAAATCTGATGTTTCAATTTGTGTCTGAAGACCAGAAAATCTAATTTCACAGTTTGAAGACCATCAGGCAGGAAGACTTTTCTCTTACTTGGGGGAAGTTGGCCCTTTTATTCTATTCAGCTTTTAACTGGTTGGATGAGTCCCACTCTAATCAATAAACGGCAATCTCCTCTCCAGTCTACCTATTTAAATATTAGTCTCATTCAAAGACATCATAATCAATAGATGGCAATCTCCTCTTCAGTCTACCTATTTAATCTCATTCAAAGATGTCCTTACAGAAACACATAGAATAATATTTGACCAAATATCTGGGCACCCCATAGTCCAGTAAAGTTGATACATAAAATTACCCATCATAGTACAAAAAAATAAGTTAACCAGTATTTACATTTTTCCATTTTCTTTAATTGAGGTTAAGATTGGCATATATATCCACTTTTAACTTTTTGAAAAATTCAACAACGAAGCCATGGGACTGATGTTTTTCCTGTAGAAATCTTTTTGAGAATGAATTGATTTCTGTGTCAATTCTATCTAGTTAGCGTATTTTTCTAGGAATTTGCTCATTTTATTAAAAAAATTCAAGGTAACGTGAAAAATATGTACATAATCATCTTACGCACTTTGACTGCCATTAGGATTTCTAGTAATGTCAATTTTTTCTCATATATAATGTTAGTTATTTGTGTCTGCACTATTTTTTCCTTGATGAACTTGCCAGCTCTATATCATTAATTAAGAATTTTAACCACTGAAATGTTGGTTTCAAGATTTTTTCCATTTCTGATTTGTTCTTACATTTTGTAAATTTTTACAAATACTTTTATGTTATTTCTAAATTTTAATTTTCTTTGATTTTGAGAATTTCTTTAGTAATTATTTTCTCCTTGATTTTTAACCTTTTTTTCATCTACTCAGCTAAGACCACAAATTTCCATCTGAGCATGGCTTTAGCTGAATCTAACAAATGTGAGGTATTTTTTCTTCTTTCAGTTCAAAATATTTTCCCATATTCACTGTAGTTTTCTCTTCATTATTGTGATATTTGTAAGTGTATTAGTTATTTTTGAAAGACATGGGGATCTTCTTCATATATTTTTAAATTGGTTTTTAGATTGATTCCATTGTGGTCAAATGATACTCTTTGCATGACTTCAATTCTTTGAATTTTTTGAAAACTCCTTTAAGGTCCATCTTACGGTCAATTTGTGTAAATGTTCTATGTGTGCATGATGACAATATGCATTCTGCAGTTGTCAGATACAGTTTCTTATAAGTCCCAGTTATCATGATTTTGTTTATATGGCTTTTAATATAAACTATATCCCCAAAGTTTTTGATCCTATTCGTTCTATCAGTTTCTGGGAAAAGTTTGTTAAAATATCTAATTATTCCTGTGGCATAGTCTGAATATGTATAGTACATATGTATGCATATATATGAGATGTATTATACATATACACACACATGCAAAAGTATATATAGTAGTTTCTTCTTAAAGTCTAATTTGTCAGAAATTAATATAGCATGATCTACTTTCTGTTGGGCCTTTTTTGCTTACTATAACTTTACCTTTCCTAAGTCACAGAAACTAAAACATTTAAATTTCCTTTATATATTAAAACTCCATAATATATTGCTAATATATTATATAGTCAATGCTTCAGTGCTCATTTATATTCACTTACAGAATTTACTGTTTTTACTTTTCAGTCTGTAGCTACTAGTTTCCATCAGTGATAATTTTCTCTATCTCAAGAAAGGCATTCAATGCTTCCTTAGTTTAGACATACTCTCACAGTATTTGTCTTCTTTTTTAAATTTCATCTTTAGTCAGTGGATCTAGAATCTAGATTGGCACTTGTTTTAGCCCTTTGAAAATATACCATGATCATTTGACTCCTATTGTTTCCATTGAGAAGTCACATGTTAGACTTATTTTTATTTACCTGGGGATAATGTATCATCTTCTTGCTGCTTCAAAAGCAGCAAGACTTTTCTTGAGACTTTTCTCTTCCACTATGAATGACAAAAGTCTTGCTATGATATTCTGGGTTATTTTCTCATAGGTTTCCTGCTGAAAGTTTATAGTGCTTCTAAAATAATATAAAAAACTTTATGTTTTAGAAAATTATCTGATTCTTTTTCTTAAAAGATTGTTTGTGCCTTATTTTTTTCCTTTTCTCCTTCTGAAGCTCCATTGTTGAAAATTTAAAATTAATTTCACTAATTATATTCTAGTTGTATTTCATTATTACTATAGGTTTGTTAACTCCTATTCTTAGTTTCACTTATTTTATCATTATATTATTATTTTATATTGAAATTTAATTTAATTTTTTCTGTATAGCTCTTTCTAATCTTAGTTGCTTCTAAATATATGCTGAAAGTTTCAAGTAATAAACACAAATATTTTAGAATTTATTTCTTAAAATCCCAAGATCAATGATCCCACTGATCTGTTTTTTATTTTTACTATGCAATGTGTTAGACATTGAATATGTGCTGATAATTGTGAAAAATTTTAAAGATAATTTGTGACTTAGAGTGTACTTATGATATTACTGTGATACGTATGTATACTTCTGGAAAGTAGGCAGTGGAAGTAATGGTCCTGGCCACATTCTAAAGAGAGTTTGTGATAATTTTGTGCTTGATATCAGTTCCTGCGAAAGATAGTCCTTTTTGATTTACCTTTACTCCTGTAGTAGAACCCTTTGGGATTTCTAATCCAAAATATTAGGGTTTATCAAATCCTTTTCTTTTGGACATTAAAATCCAATTTTTATCACTTTAAGCTCCACACGTCTGCCAAAACTTTCATTTATACTCATTCCTGTCTGCAGTCTCTTCTCGAAATAGACATTTCTAAGTGAAAGTGATATAAAGCTATTGTATGTTTTCTTATTTTCTTAAACTTGAGTCATAATTTTCAATGTCTTTTTCTCAAAAAATTTCAAAAGGCCTTTCATTAATATTATAACTAGTCTTATTTTTTTTCTTACTCTACATATACATCCTTAGGAAGCATGTATTTACCCTGAATCTGGCAATAAATGCAAAGAGAGGACATAGTGAGGGCATATGGTGAAATCAGAATGTTCTCTTACCAGTTTCTGGTCACACGTTCCCTGGAATGCATTTAGTACCACTGGCATATTATGTATATGTTAGTCCATATTGGCCACACATTAGTCTATATTCTCCGGAGACCATATCATTCCCATATTCCTCACACAGTCCAGATACATCATTATAAGCCTCTTAGAGGACTGGGGTTGGTAACTGGATAATTTTAGCAGCATTGCCTAATAACGTAGAAATTCCTGACCCAAAAAACTCAGATAATACAGAGTCAGACAGTGACACTGGTATTCAGAGTTCTGTTTTGAATTTGTTGAGTTGAGGTGCTTCTTGGATGTCATAGTGGAGATATTCAGTAGGTCATTGAATAGCTGGCCTGAAAACACAATAAAGCCCAAATATTGCAATAGGTACTTCAAAATTATTAGCTAAAAAGTCATAGTATAAAACACACTAGTGGATATGAAAATACATTTAGAGGTAACTAGAGAAAGATGTTGAAGAGAGAATATTGAGCTACACTAGTATTTAAGAGATTCTGTGAAAAAAAAAAAAAAATGAGCCAATAAGTGAGTGAATAAGAATGGCCCTGATGGGAAGAGGGCAAAACGAAGAGAAAGATCTCTTAGAAAATGGAGGCTGATAATGGTTCTAGGAGAAGTGAGGGATCTGTTTTATGAAGTTCTCTAGACATATGTGCTAATGTTTATGCACACCTGGACATCTTATTTTTGATTGGAAGGATTAGATAAAGTGAGATTGGTTAAGTCATTTTACTAAAGGCCTCAAGGCAGATGAGCTGTGTTGAGGACTAAGCAAAATGAAAATGATCAAAGAAATCTATATATTGATAGAAATTTTAGTTTTGCCCAGGATAAAATGAGTATATGTAATTGCAGTCTCTTTTGAAAGCAAATAAAGCATAGGGATCCCTTATGTATACTTGTTTTTTTTTTCCTAGTGTAACCTGTGGAAAAAAATTGTAACTAATTCAAATCATACAAGTAATTTACCAAAATGAAAAACTCGTGTTCAGAGTGATAGTTCTCAGTAGCAAATTTCCTACCTGTCAGGAAATTGTAGAGTTCATTGATTATTTTAATATTCTCTAAAGTTAAAAGTGAACATATAAAGTAAAGACAAAATCTTGTCAATAAGAAAAAGCTCTCTAGTTGGAATACTCCTTAGGGAATACCTTATCAGAGTGAAAGATGATGAATTAGAAAACCTGATAAACTATGATGTATACTATGATTCATAATATTTTTAACACTTAAAATTCTCTTAGATATCCTGCCAGCATGGAAAGGAAAAAAAACTTTAAAATACTAGACATAATATATGCAATTAAAATTTTGTATGCATATGTAATTTAAAAGATTGACAGATAAATCAGTATGATTAAATATATTCATTTCTACATACATGTAAGTGAATCCTAAATATATGATGTAAAAATTATTTTTTAAAGGGTAACTTTCAGAAAAACCTGAAAACTACTGTGCATTTTAACGTATCAAATGAGAGGTGAATAAAGTTTATTGAGTAAGTTTAGAAAATGAATGTGAAGAAACAGATGACTTGAATAAAATTTAAAAATCAATATTTAGAAGGTAAAGGGTGTTTTAAATTATTATTTGAACAAACTCATAAAATTATGTGAGGAACTACAAGACTATAATTTATTATCAACATTACTGGCAATCTTAAAAATAAACAAATTGTGGATAGCCAACCATTGTCTTGATGTTTATGTCATAGGTTAATTTGATCCCTTTCACCTAAAACAAAAGGTGACCCAACTTGACCCCAGTGTCATCTGTGGTCAATTTTAGTGTAGGATAAGTAGCTTAAAATGATAATAGCAACATATTTTCCCAAAAAGAGCAACACTTTTTAGACCTGAAAGTATTTATAGTGTGTAACCATTATGATAATTCAAAGTCTAAAAGAAAAGTTTTTACATGCTGATAGAAGATATAAAAACTAGAAATATAGGGTAATAAATTACAAATTGCTCATCATTGATTTTTTCTTCATTGTGTCTTTCTTGCTTATAAAAATGATTTACATTTTTTCTTCACCCAGATTCATAAAGCAAGTCCTGAGTGACCTACAAAGGGACTTAAACCCCCACACAATAATATTGGGAGATTTTAACACCCCACTGTCAACATTAGACAGATCAACGAGACAGAAAGTTAACAAGGATATCCAGGAATTGAACTCAGCTCTGCACAAAGTGGACCTAATAGACAGCTACAGAACCCTCCACCCCAAATCAACAGAATATACATTTTTTTCAGCACCACACCACACCTATTCCAAAATTGACCACAGAGTTGGAAGTAAAGCTCTCCTCAGCAAATGTGAAAGAACAAACTGTCTCTCAGACCACAGTGCAATCAAACTAGAACTCAGGATTAAGAAACTCACTCAAAACCGCTCAACTACATGGAAACTGAACAACCTGCTCCTGAATGACTACTGGGTACATAATGAAATGAAGGTAGAAATAAAGATGTTCTTTGAAACCAACGAGAACAAAGACACAACATACCAGAATCTCTGGGACACATTCAAAGCAGTGTGTAGAGGGAAATTTATAGCACTAAATGCCCACAAGAGAAAGCAGGAAAGATCCAAAACTGACACCCTAACATCACAATTAAAAGAACTAGAAAAGCAAGAGCAAACACATTCAAAATCTAGCAGAAGGCTAGAAATAACTGAAATCAGAGCAGAACTGAAGGAAATAGAGACACAAAAACACCTTCAAAAAATTAATGAATCCAGGAGCTGGTTTTTTGAAAAGATCAACAAAATTGATAGACCGCTAGCAAGACTAATAAAGAAGGAAAGAGAGAAGAATCAAATAGATGCAATAAAAAATGAAAAAGGGGATATCACCACCAAGCCCACAGAAATACAATCTACCATCAGAGAATACTACAAACACCTCTACGCAAATAAACTAGAAAATCTAGAAGAAACGGATAAGTTCCTCTACAAATACACCCTCCCAAGATTTACATTTTTCAACTGCATTTTAGATTGTTAACTATATATGTATTTTTCCTCTGGATCAAGATGACAGAGTGGAACAGAAGCTTACCAAAGCCCCACTATAAATACAGTGAGATGAATATGATCACAATTATGCATACAGGGAATCTCACTTCAAAAGACAGCTCAGGAAGCCTGCAGATGTGTAGAGAGCTTTGGAGTTTAGAAATCTTAGGTGAGATTTGAATGAGAGTGGTATTGAGTAGAGCAGAAAACAAGGATTATATTAAAATACAGCTATGAAATAGTAGATCATCCTTGCCAGTCCTTCTTCATTTGCTACCCTTACACCTCAAATAGGCACACAACAGCAATCATAGCTTCTACATCTGTATTCTACCAATAGCTCCCCTCCACTGTAGGGGAATTCTATTAATAGAGTATTCCCCACTCTCTTAATCTAAATTGGATCCTCCAACAAGGTCATCAAACACCTACCAAACTCATAAGCGTTTTTTTCAGGATTAAGACTTAAATTTGAAAAATAAACAAGGATTATCTGTGTGGTGAACAGTTTTCAGTCATTTTTACTCTCCAGGATTATAAACGTTTTTTATGGAAATTATATTCTCTCTTGCTCTCTCTCTCTGTGTGTGACAGTTGTTTAGGTGGCCACTGGTTCAATTTTCTGACACAGGAGTGTTTGAAATTACAGTACCATTGTAAAATTGGAACATCTCATTTCAGGGAACACATATTTTTGGAATCAGCATAGATCTTACATCTTCAGTTCTCAACACTTTTTTTTTTTATTTCTCAATGTGTGTTTAATGAACTATTTGTTTAATCACACAGAGTGGGTTGTGGTTATTTACAACTAAGATCATTGACATAAAAATGATAAACTGAATTAATGTAGGCAAGAAAATGTTAAGCATGCTATAGGAAGTTGCTATTTATTATCTAGTGTGTTTGTGGCTAAAGGCAGAGAATATTTATGTTGAATTAAAACATAGAATTCCAGCAGCTTGTGGCGTTCAGTGGCAAAATAGCTAATTAAACTATTACCTGTGGTTACCTAGAATAAAATGTGTATTAATGACGAGAATTTGAGAGATTAAGTCACATCTTAGAACAAAATGAAGCATATAAGTAATTCAAAGCTCTAGGGTGGGCTGGTTTCTTTTATTTTTTTCTGTATAACTTGAAGAAAATGCATGACAAGCTCAAGGTCCTAAATTCTCAGCTCAAAACTAAGACAGACAATCAAGGATTTTAAGTATCTCTCATTTCTTTTTGCCTGTAGGCTGAGACAGATGAAAATCAAACTAAAAGGTTTATCCTAAGGGTTTACAATTTATGTAGGTTGAATTAACAATCTGAAAATGCATCAAATGTGACAGAGCTTTGATAAGGAAATAATAAAACAGCAAGTGTAGGTATAAAGACATACTGAAAGATTTGGCTGTTTTAAAATATACCAAATAACAAGACTCCAAGTCAACCCCTATTTTCAGCTAAGGCATGTCTGATGTGACTATTCCTGCCTTACTAAAGAATCCTAAAACTATTTGATCAAAGCAGTTTCTTGCAGAGAATTCAATTCTTCCCATATTCTCTAGTCAAGAACTCTCTTATTGTCTTCAGGCCTGTAACTAAAATCAGATACTAGCAAATGCATGAAATTACATACTCAAACATGGCAGAAGAAAAAAGCTTACAATCAAAAAAGAAGACAGAATTTTGCCAATATATGTATAATTTATTTAAAAAATAGAAAATACAAGAGACAATTGGTGAATATATTGTAAGCACGCCAAAGAAAAAAATGACCATAATTTTTGGTAAAGCTTAACCTACAGTTTTGGATTCCCTAACTAGGGAACCTGAGGTTGTTGTTCTAACTCACACATCTACAATCATTTGCTTGGATAGTTGCTCAAATCTTGATTCAAAGATGATCTACTTTAACATGAGGGAAGGAATCTAGAAAATTCTTTGCATATGTAGAGTAGGAAAGCAAAGGACTTAAGAATACATTTGTCATGTGTAATATCTAAAGTATTTTTCAAACTAAGAAAGCCCAGAAAACATTGCCTTTACCAAAACACTGGGGACACCTTTACTGAAGAAAGTACATGCATCTATGAAATGGGCAGGAGCAGCAATTGTGAGAATCAGCTTATTGATGGAGATTAATGTACCATTTGAAATTATTATCAGTTGAAAAGTAGACATTACAGGATGGGACAGAGAGGTAATCAGAATGATTTGATACACAGGAATCTTTGAAGGTGGCTAATTCATCATAGAGTTCCTATGGCAAACATTAAAATTTTTCCAAATAGATTATTCTTTTATTAATAACCAAAAATTATGCTACGTGTGGCAAGCACAGCATCGACATATTTTGGAATTGTTTCTACACCTTATTTCAATCTCTAAACCTGAATTACTTTATAGAATTAGACTGCCCAAAATTGAGATGATGGCAGGTGGTATTGAGAAATAACATTCTACATATGTACTATAAATTATTCTGTTATTACTACCAAATTTCACCTGCAAACATTCACCGGGATCATTATACATTGCTGAAAGGGAAATAGTCAACACGTGGGGTGAACTAATTGGATTCGGCACTGGCTTTATGGTAATGTTAATTTTTGTGGCTCAAAACAACGTTGTTGCCCACTGATGAGAAAAAGGTTATAGATGTCAGGCAATAAATGGAATTTTGACCTGACACATAATTGGCATGAGAGGTTGTTAAACCTCCAGTTCCTATATTTATAGTTGAAGTAGTTATACAATATTACCAGAATTGGCATTTTGGCTTCCTAACCCACAAATAATGGCATTTCTGTCAGGAAGAACATAGTGAACCCTATGGAACGACACTACTTTTTCCAAAATAGAAAACCAAAAGCAACAACGTATTCCTGGGGGATACTCATTATTACTGTTGAGTTTTAGAAGATCAAAGAAAGGTGATGATTTCTATTTCATCCCCATGTAACTCCTCTGTTTCACTAAGCAGTACATAGATGAGAAAGGTTTTTAGAAACATAGTGGATTATTACAAGCTTAATCAATTCAATTCAATTGCACCTGTTAATTCCGACATCTACTTTTCCTGAGAAAATTACCACAGAGCTTGATTGATATATACCTATTGATCTAGAATGTCATTTTGTACCTATCCTAATAAGCAAAGTCTTTTGGGAACTGTGTACTTTCACCTGCTGAGACAGAAGTAAACACTCATAGAAGTACACACTCCCATTGGCTCAGGAATAAAATCATCTCCCTAATTTGGGACACAATTTATTTCACAGAGACTTTGATCATCTTACTATCCCTTAGAATATCACAACATTGGTTACATTGTGACATCATTTTATTACTTGAGTAATGAGAAGTAGTAGACATTCTAAATGACACCAAAGTATCCCAAGTTATAAGTCAAATAAAATGAAAAAAAAGATATGTCCCCTAATTCAATGGTGATTTTCCAGTCCAATTATCTTGGGATAGATATATTGTAATAAATTTTCGAAAGGCAAGTATCAGTTGCTTAACTCATCATCTTTTGTTATTGTAAAAGAGAGTCACAACCCGTTGCATATTTTAGGAATTTGGAGACAACATAGATAACATGTAAATATGCTATGCTGACCCATATATTAGAAAACCTGGAATGCTTCTACCTTTTTTTTTTGTTTGTTTGTTTCTTTTTTTTTATTTTTTATTTTTTATTATTTTTTATTATTTTTTTATTTTTTTATTTTTTTATTATACTTTAGGGCTTTAGGGTACATGTGCACAATGTGCAGGTTTGTTACATATGTATCCATGTGCCATGTTGATTTCCTGCACCCATTAACTCGTCATTTAGCATTAGGTGTATCTCCTAATGCTGTCCCTCCCCCCTCCCCCCACCCCACAACAGTCCCCAGAGCGTGATGTTCCCCTTCCTATGTCCATGAGTTCTCATTGTTCAATTCCCACCTATGAGTGAGAACATGCGGTGTTTGGTTTTTTGTCCTTGCGATAGTTTACTGAGAATGATGTTTTCCAGTTTCATCCATGTCCCTACAAAGGACATGAACTCATCATTTTTTATGGCTGCATAGCATTCCATGGTGTATATGTGCCACATTTTCTTAATCCAGTCTATCGTTGTTGGACATTTGGGTTGGTTCCAAGTCTTTGCTATTGTGAATAGTGCCGCAATAAACATATGTGTGCATGTGTCTTTATAGCAGCATGATTTATAGTCCTTTGGGTATATACCTAGTAATGGGATGGCTGGGTCAAATGGTATTTCTAGTTCTAGATCCCTGAGGAATCGCCACACTGACTTCCACAATGGTTGAACTAGTTTACAGTCCCACCAACAGTGTAAAAGTGTTCCTATTTCTCCACATCCTCTCCAGCACCTGTTGTTTCCTGATTTTTTAATGATGGCCATTCTAACTGGTGTGAGATGGTATCTCACTGTGGTTTTGATTTGCATTTCTCTGATGGCCAGTGATGAGGAGCATTTCTTCATGTGTTTTTTGGCTGCATAAATGTCTTCTTTTGAGAAGTGTCTGTTCATGTCCTCTGCCCACTTTTTGATGGGGTTGTTTGTTTTTTTCTTGTAAATTTGTTTGAGTTCATTGTAGATTCTCGATATTAGCCCTTTGTCAGATGAGTAGGTTGCAAAAATTTTCTTCCATTGTGTAGGTTGCCTGTTCACTCTGATGATAGTTTCTTTTGCTGTGCAGAAGCTCTTTAGTTTAATGAGATCCCATTTGTCGATTTTGGCTTTTGTTGCCATTGCTTTTGGTGTTTTAGACATGAAGTCCTTGTCCATGCCTATGTCCTGAATGGTATTGCCTAGGTTTTCTTGTAGGATTTTAATGGTTTTAGGTCTAACATATAAGTCTTTAATCCATCTTGAATTAATTTTTGTATAAGGTGTAAGGAAGGGATCCAGTTGCAGCTTTCTACATATGGCTAGCCAGTTTTCCCAGCACCATTTATTAAATAGGGAATCCTTTCCCCATTTCTTGTTTCTGTCAGGTTTGTCAAAGATCAGATAGTTGTAGCTATGCGGCATCATTTCTGAGGGCTCTGTTCTGTTCCATTGATCTATGTCTCTGTTGTGGTACCAGTACCATGCTGTTTTGGTTACTGTAGCCTAGTAGTAGAGTTTAAAGTCAGGTAGCGTGATGCCTCCAGCTTTGTTCTTTTGGCTTAGGATTGACTTGGCGATGCGGGCTCTTTTTTGGTTCCATATGAACTTTAAAGTAGTTTTTTCCAATTCTGTGAAGAAAGTCATTGGTAGCTTGATGGGGATGGCATTGAATCTATAAATTACCTTGGGCAGTATGGCCATTTTCACGACATTGATTCTTCCAACCCATGAGCATGGAATGTTCTTCCATTTGTTTGTATCCTCTTTTATTTCATTGAGCAGTGGTTTGTAGTTCTCCTTGAAGAGGTCCTTCACATCCCTTGTAAGTTGGATTCCTAGGTATTTTATTCTCTTTGAAGCAATTGTGAATGGGAGTTCACTCATGATTTGGCTCTCTGTTTGTCTGTTATTGGTGTACAAGAATGCTTGTGATTTTTGTACATTAATTTTGTATCCTGAGATTTTGCTGAAGTTGCTAATCAGCTTAAGGAGATTTTGGGCTGAGACAATGGGGTTTTCTAGATATACAATCATGTCATCTGCAAACAGGGACAATTTGACTTCCTCTTTTCCTAATTGAATACCCTTTATTTCCTTCTCCTGCCTGATTGCTCTGGCCAGAACTTCCAGCACTATGTTGAATAGGAGCGGTGAGAGAGGGCATCCCTGTCTTGTGCCAGTTTTCAGAGGGAATGCTTCCAGTTTTTGCCCATTCAGTATGATATTGGCTGTTGGTTTGTTGTAGATAGCTCTTATTATTTTGAGATACGTCCCATCAATACCCAATTTATTGAGAGTTTTTAGCATGAAGGTTGTTGAATTTTGTCAAAGGCCTTTTCTGCATCTATTGAGATAATCATGTGGTTTTTGTCTTTGGTTCTGTTTATATGCTGGGTTACATTATTGATTTGCGTATGTTGAACCAGCCTTGCATCCCAGGGATGAAGCCCACTTGATCATGGTGGATAAGCTTTTTGATGTGCTGCTGGATTCGGTTTGCCAGTATTTTATTGAGGATTTTTGCATCAATGTTCATCAAGGATATTGGTCTGAAATTCTCTTTTTTGGTTATGTCTCTGCCAGGTTTTGGTATCAGGACGATGCTGGCTTCGTAAAATGTGTTAGGGAGGATTCCCTCTTTTTCTATCAATTGGAATAGTTTCAGAAGGAATGGTACCAGTTCCTCCTTGTACCTCTGGTAGAATTCAGGTGTGAATCCGTCAGGTCCTGGACTCTTTTTGGTTGGTAAGCTATTGATTATTGCCACAATTTCAGAACCTGTTATTGGTCTATTCAGAGATTCAACTTCTTCCTGGTTTAGTCTTGGGAGGGTGTATTTGTCGAGGAATTTATCCATTTCTTCTAGATTTTCTAGTTTATTTGCATAGAGGTGTTTGTAGTATTCTCTGATGGTAGATTGTATTTCTGTGGGATCGGTGGTGATATCCCCTTTTTCGTTTTTTATTGCATCTATTTGATTCTTCTCTCTTTTCTTCTTTATTAGTCTTGCTAGCGGTCCATCAATTTTGTTGATCTTTTCAAAAAACCAGCTCCTGGATTCATTAATTTTTTGAAGGGTTTTTTGTGTCTCTATTTCCTTCAGTTCTGCTCTGATTTTAGTTATTTCTAGCCTTCTGCTAGCTTTTGAATGTGTTTGCTCTTGCTTTTCTAGTTCTTTTAATTGTGATGTTAGGGTGTCAATTTTGGATCTTTCCTGCTTTCTCTTGTGGGCATTCAGTGCTATAAATTTCCCTCTACACACTGCTTTGAACGTGTCCCAGAGATTCTGCTATGTTGTGTCTTTGTTCTCGTTGGTTTCAAAGAACATCTTTATTTCTGCCTTCATTTCATTATGTACCCAGTAGTCATTCAGGAGCAGGTTGTTCAGTTTCCATGTAGTTGAGCGATTTTGAGTGAGTTTCTTAATCCTGAGTTCTAGTTTGATTGCACTGTGGTCTGAGAGACAGTTTGTTATAATCTCTGTTCTTTTACATTTGCTGAGAAGAGCTTTACTTCCAACTATGTGGTCAATTTTGGAATAGGTGTGGTGTGGTGCTGAAAAAAACGTATATTCTCTTGATTTGGGGTGGAGAGTTCTGTAGATGTCTATTAGGTCCACTTTATGTAGAGCTGAGTTCAATTCCTGGATATCCTTGTTAACTTTCTGTCTCGTTGATCTGTCTAATGCTGACAGTGGGGTGTTAAAATCTCCCATTATTATTGTGTGGGAGTTTAAGTCCCTTTGTAGGTCACTGAGGACTTGCTTTATGAATCTGGGTGCTCCTGTGTTGGGTGCATATATATTTAGGATAGTTAGCTCTTCTTGTTGAATTGATCCCTTTACCATTATGTAATGGCCTTCTTTGTCTCTTTTGATCTTTGTTGGTTTAAAGTCTATTTTATCAGAGACTAGGATCGCAACCCCTGCCTTTTTTTGTTTTCCAGTTGCTTGATAGATCTTCCTCCATCCCTTTATTTTGAGTCTATGTGTGTCTCTGCACGTGAGATGGGTTTCCTGAATACAGCACACTGATGGGTCCTGACTCCTTATCCAGTTTGCCAGTCTGTGTCTTTTGATTGGAGCATTTAGCCCATTTACATTTAACGTGAATACTGTTATGTGTGAATCTGATCCTGTCATTATGATGTTAGTTGGTTATTTTGCTCGTTAGTTGCTATAGTTTCTTCCTAGCCTCGATGGTCTTTACAATTTGGCATGTTTTTGCAGTGGCTGGTACCGGTTGTTCCTTTCCATGTTTAGTGCTTCCTTCAGGAGCTCTTTTAGGGCAGGCCTGGTGGTGACAAAATCACTCAGCGTTTGCTTGTCTGTAAAGTATTTTATTTCTCCTTCACTTATGAAGCTTAGTTTGGTGGGATAGGAAATTCTGGGTTGAAAATTCTTTTCTTTAAGAATGTTGAATATCGGCCCCCACTCTCTTCTGGCTTGTAGAGTTTCTGCTGAGAGATCAGCTGTTAGTCTGATGGGCTTCCCTTTGTGGGTAACCCGACCTTTCTCTCTGGCTGCCCTTAACATTTTTTCCTTCATTTCAACTTTGGTGAATCTGACAATTATGTGTGTTGGAGTTGCCGTTCTCGAGGAGTATCTTTGTGGCGTTCTCTGTATTTCCTGAATCTGAATGCTGGCCTGCCTTGCCAGATTGGGGAAGTTCTCCTGGATAATATCTTGCAGAGTGTTTTCCAACTTGGTTCCATTGTCCCCATCATTTTCAGGTACACCAATCAGACGTAGGTTTGGTCTTTTCACATAGTCCCAAATTTCTTGGAGGCTTTGTTCATTTCTTTTTATTCTTTTTTCTCTAAACTTCCCTTCTCTCTTCATTTCATTCATTTCATCTTCTATCAGCGATATCCTTTCTTCCAGTTCATCGCATCTGCTACTGAGGCTTCTGCATTCTTCGCGTAGTTCTCGAAACTTGGCTTTCAGCTCCATCATCTCCTTTAAGCCCTTCTCTCCATTGGTTATTCTAGTTATCCATTCTTCTAATTTTTTTTCAAAGTTTTTAACTTCTTTGCTATTGTTTTGAATTTCCTCTCGTAGCTCAGAGTAGTTTGATCGTCTGAAGCCTTCTTCTCTCAACTCATCAAAGTCATCCTCCATCCAGCTTTGTTCCGTTGCTGGTGAGGAACTGCGTTCCTTTGGAGGAGGAGAGGTGCTCTGTTTTTTAGAGTTTCCAGTTTTTTTGGTCTGTTTTTTCCCCATCTTTGTGGTTTTGTCTACTTTTTGTCTTCGATGATGGTGATGTACAGATGGGTTTTTGGTGTGGATGTCCTTTCTGTTTGTTAATTTTCCTTCTACCAGACAAGACCCTCAGCTGCAGGTCTGTTGGAGTTTACTAGAGGTCCACTCCAGACCCTGTTTGGCTGGGTGTCAGCACCGGTGGCTGCAGAACAGTGGATTTTCGTGAGACCACAAATTCAGCTGTCTGATAGTTCCTCTGAAAGTTTTGTCTCAGAGGAGTACCCGGTTGAATGAGGTGTCAGTCTGTCCCTACTGGGGGGGTGCCTCCAAGTTAGGCTGCTCAGGGGTGAGGGACCCACTTTAGGAGGCAGTCTGTCCGTTCTCAGATCTCCAGCTGCATGCTGGGAGAACCACTACTCACTTCAAAGCTGTCAGTCAGACAGGGACATTTAAGGCTGTGGAGGTTCTCACTGAGTTTTTGGTTGTCTGTGCCCTGCCCCCAGAGGTGGAGCCTACAGAGGTAGGCAGGCCTCCTTGAGCTGTGGTGGGCTCCACCCAGTTCGAGCTTCCTGGCTGCTTTGTTTACCTAAGCAAGCCTGGGCAATGGCGGGCGCCCCTCCCCCAGCCTCGTTGCCGCCTTGCAGCGTGATCTCAGACTGCTGTGCTAGCAGTCAGCAAGACTCTGTGGGCATAGGACCCTCCGAGCCAGGTGTGGGACACAATCTCCTAGTGTGCCGTTTTCCAGGCCCGTTGGAAAAGCGCAGTATTAGGACGGGACTGACCCGATATTCCAGGTGCCGTCTGTTTCCCCTTTCTTTGACTAGGAAAGGGAACTCCCTGACTCCTTGCGCTTCCCAAGTGAGGCAATGCCTCGCCCTGCTTTGGCTCGCGCACAGTGCGCTTCACCGACTGTCCTGAACCCACTGTTAGGCACTCCCTAGTGAGATGAAACCGGTACCTCAAGCAGAAATGCAGAAATCACCCGTCTTCTGTGTCGCTGGGGCTGGGAGCTGGAGACCGGAGCTGTTCCTATTCGGCCATCTTCGCTTCTACCTTTAAGTGGGATCTAGAGCAATGGAAGGCTCTCAATCTGCCTCTGCTGCTTCTGAATGCGACATACTTATCTTTTCTACTTAACCATTTGGAGACATCAGATACACTGTGCAGGCTACATAGTTCCATTCATTGTGCAACTCCAGGAACACCATTCAAAGTTGATTAAAATGTGAAAGTTTCCTCTAGGGGTGTTCAACCTTCACAATTATAAAAAATGGTCCTGACAGTATTATTCATGATGGTTCTGGCAATTATACGGTAGCATAAGATTTTCATTAAGTATGTAAGAAACTCCTTAAAAAAATCCAAAGTAGATTCCACTAGAGTTTTGAAACAAATCTATGGACTCTTTGGAATAAAATAGTGAACTTTACAAAAAATATTATTAGCCTTTCTGGGCACTGATAGATTCCAAATGCTTTACTCTGGGACTTCAAGTGCTTATACTACTTTGTGGTCCATCTTAACTTGGTATTATCTTATCCTTAAATACAAGGTTACCTAGCAATATTCAGTATTGAATGTTATAATTAAAATTATGTTCAGACAGTTCTTGAAGGGACAAGTAGATTGCATGAGCCTGATATACCTATCTTACCACTCTTCTCTCAACTTGCACTTATGCCTTCACGGACATTACATATATATAGTTGGATCAAGAAAACAATGTTGAGCTAGCTTATTTTAAAGACAGATTTACAAAATTTTCTAGCACCAGCAAGGAATAAAATGTTTGATATTAAAGCTTGAGTGAGAAGATAGTGGAGAAGGGAAACCTTCTGGGTTGGAGAAATTAATGAACATATCTCACTGCTAACTTTATCAGAAAGAAGAGATGGCTAGAGGTAAGAATCTCTACCAATTGCAGATAATAATTTAATTATATTTTAAGTGGGTTGGCAAGAGTAATACTGGACATTTAATGATGAGCTTTGGGTAAAGGTTAAGTAAATGGTCTACTCACATGTTCCAGGAGTATGATAACTGTGTCCTGTGTAAATGCTCAAGACAACCATCAGCTATGGGGAAGGTGTTAATTATCCTTTTTTATTGCCATATTCATTTGTATAAAGGGCTCGTGAACCAAGAGATATTGGAGGAAAGGGCCAAAGTTATACATGTGCCCAACAACATTGATTTCTTCTTACCATGGCTGGAAAAGTTAACACCATTTTTGTAGAGGTGCAATTTGTTGGTGACACGAATCAATCCTAAACGGCACCATATTCTCAGGGAATTAGCTAGTATAGTGGAAATATATTTTGTTTATTGAATATTTATCATTATAAAAAGGCCATTATTGGTTTGAAATTAATATTATCATATAGTTAGTTTTACCTTAAGAAAATTAATGATTGTGTTGTTTAATATCTAATCTACCCCCAATATTGATTATGAACAAAGAAAAGATTTTGAAGATACAAGGTTGTATACTATTGTTCATATGATTCGTTGATCTTAATATGTACTCCATCTTTCAGAAGCAGCTGACTTTTGAGTGTATTGGAATTGACATAAAATATTTAATATTCCAACTGGATGACAATGACTTTTAATTTTTATGTCTTATCCTCAAGAATAGCAACTGACTAATACAGGATGTCATTTTTATTCTTTTCAGCCAGGATGCATGGGTTCAGGAGGAAAGAAATGCAAATGGAAGAGGTGCATCTCACTATCACATTCATGACTTATTTGAAAATGCCTTGTGAACTCTGTTCATTCACAGGTCTTATAACAAAAGAAAGATTGTATACATGAGGTAATACAATAATAATTCCTTTGCAATATAACATTTTAAACAACACATGCCTTTAGAGGAGTAGCTTAAAATGGAATATTTCCTAAAAATTAATTGGTATATCTACAGGGGGAAAATACAGCTCCTGCTAAACAATAGGAAAAGGAAGATTATGGATAGTCATGACTCTCAAGAGCCATGTACTTCTGCTATGTCCCATAGTTACATTTAAGGGAATACCACACCCATCCCATGTAGGCAGAACCACCATTGGCTCAGAAAACTCAGAGATGAAGACCTAAAATAGCCTCTGGATAAAGAAGTCTGTGATGCTAGCAGAAAGCAAAGGACCTGTGGAGCAGTTGAATATACTGTCTAAGGCCTCATGGTGAGCTACAGTGTTGAAGTTATAGTGACCAGTTCTTTCCCCTTTTTTTAACATTTAAAATTACTTGTTTGGTGGCTTTAAAGACCATTAAAATATTTTTGATTTCCAAATGCATTTCCTAATTAGAATATTACTATTTAGATACATAATAATTATAATCGTATGCTTAACTACGCAAGCCCACAGTAAGTGGAAACTACATGCTTCCAGGTACTCAGGCCAAAAATCTTGGTAACATCACTCATCGTTCTCGTGTCCTGTGGCCAATCTATCAAAAAAAAAAAGAAAAAAAAAAACTGTGAGATTAATCTTTGAAGTATACCCAGAATCATACAACTTCTTAATACCTTTTTTATTACCACTCAAGTCCACTTCACCATCGACACTCACTGAAACAATCACAAGCCTCTAGACTAGTCTCATAGATTGGCAGCGTGTCAGAGTTTCTTTTCAAAATAGCAGCCTGTATGTTTTTTTCAAATGGTAAGCCAGGTATTTTACTCTGTTTAAAGCCCTCCACAGGCTTACTATTTCACAAAGAATTCAACATAAGTCATCTGACTTTCTATGTAAACATCTTTATCTAAAAATTCTCCACAATTTGCCTTCCTTTTACCAATCTGATCTTTTCTCCTACAATCCTCTTTCTTTCTCATTCAGCTAAGGGAATATTGATCACTTTTTAGAATTAATCTGTCTCCAAATTTTTATTGTTTTCCTTGTGGTTAGAATGAAAAATATTAATGTCTACTCTGAATGTTTTATTTTTAACTTTTTGAAGGCTAGAGGGAAAAAATTAGTGTCACAAGATGAGATTTTTTTCCTCCATATCAACTCAACATATTTCATTAAAGAGATGTCTGTACTCTGAGATTTAATGGAGCCTCCCATATGAGCAAGGCAAAAGGATATTGGAGAGATATCAGTCAAAATGTGATATAGAGAATATTATATTGGAAACAAATATGACTTTGAGTAATGTGCAGAAATTAGGTTAAAAGTAAGAATTTGGAGAGTTTTTCAGGAAACTTAAAAGATTTCAGATTGAGTAAGTAAAAATAGTTTATTTATTCTTACATCTGAAATGAATGTTAAAGTCCTTTTCCTCAACATGAGGCAAAATAGTATATGAGGACTGTGATAGATTATATTAATGACCTCAATATTTTACCCAACTATATATTCACAGTCTTCGTTATTTGACTTTGCAATTTATTCCATTTAAAATGCTTAACGTTGTTTTCCAAGCATTGGAAAATACGTTAAACATTTTTCCAGTGCTTGGAAAAATACACCAAGCATTTTAGGCAATAACTGGCTTTAGCCATTGGAATGTTAATGGGTATGAGTTGAACAATGGCTACAAAAGTCCATGAAGTTTCCTTTGGAATTTCTATCTTCTACTACAGGCAATACCATGAGAAGAATAGTTCTTGGCTAGCTTACTGGTCCCTGAAGAAGGAAGAAAGACATGTGGAGCATAGCTGGGATCAGCCAAACCTCCTGTAAGAAAATGCCCAGGATTGCTTGTGTGCCTGAGAAAAAGGTATTAAATCATTTTTCCTTACAAAGACAATTGACAATCTTTACAAACGTATTCTGTGATTAAAGATAAGGTGTTAAATGTAAAAAAATTTTGTCTCCTATTTTTCATTTTTTAAAAATAGAAAATGAAACAAAACTTACATTTTAAAGGCCATGATACAGATTTCAGAAAGAAATTTTAAGTGAAAGAACCATTGACTATTTTATTGAATAAAAGTCTTAATGTGAAATGAAGCTTTGTGATAACCAAGGATGATAGCATAGGAAACTCTGGTATTCATTCGTTGGGATTATGAATGGAAAGGAAGAGAAAGGGACCTACTAGGCAGGCAGATGAAGAGTTCTCCTCAGAAAGATAAAAGAGACCTATTCAGTGTCTCCTAATTTCTTCCTTTATTTATCTGTTCAGAATCCAGTCTGCTTCTAGATTCAAAGTCTTGCTGTCAATGATTCATTTTCCTCCTCCATGAATTCTGTGCCTATCCTTGCTATCAAGACCTAGTTTAAGCTGGTAGAGATCAATTAAAAGAGCAAGTAAGACATGTCGAGGGAAGAGCTGATGGTATCAGTGATTAGGGGAGCCAAGCAGAATTTTGAATTGATGACTACTCTTGCTGAATATAAATATATTTTGTAATAGAAATAAATTATTTCTGGTTGTTTATATTTTAAAGCACTCATGTCACTATTGCTCAAGTTCACTATTGAAGATATTGACTGGCAGGCAAAACAATAAAAGTTTCAACTTGTGTCACACATTGTTGCAATTTCTACACAATTTACTTGCTTTAGAATTTGAACTTTTCTTATTTAGGAATGATTTGTGTATATAAAAGAATGAATTAAAAACATGAATGGGCTAGATGCATAAAATTGCTATTAAACAAGTTCTGTGGATGAAATGAAAAGAAATATTTTCATAAGACATTTTATATTATTTAATAGATTGTTCTGATTATTTTAATGTTATAAATTTGATGATTCAAAAATACATAGATAAAAAACACAAAACAGATTTATTTTAAGGAGTTTTACTTGTCACTACAAATTTAGAAATAGAGAAGTATGGAATAGCAATTTATTGTAATTAGCAAACATTAAAATTCAGAGGCAAATATAAATTATACATTTGTAGTGTCAACATAGAAACTAGGTGAGCAGCTATTTACATTTAAATATATTTATTCATTTCAAGTAATCCTAATTTAATTCAAATATTATTTGCATATTCTTTTGCTCCATTATTGAATTTCTATAAAATAACATACTCATTATTTCTTGAGTAGAATAATATAATATCTTGTACTGATTGTTTAGTAAACATATGTCAGCCTTTTCTGCTACATACAGCACACCTGGAAACAAAATCAAGATTTATATTTTATTTGTATTTATCTCAGTGCTCATAATTAAAATATGTCAATTTTTTTCCTAAATGTATATTTTGAATACACAAATAAGAAATACATGAATCTTGGTGGTGATTTTTACCCAGGCTTAAATTGTGTACATACATGTTTGTGTCTGTGTTTATGTGACATAGTGCATGATTTTGTGATAGTTTTTACTTCGGTCAAGAAATTTAGGGTTTTTGAAGTTGTTAGCTTGAGTTCTCCATTTTAGTTCGCATCTCTTTTTAATAATCATTAGGATCACGCATTTAGACATCAGGATTAAAGTACAAAATAAGTAAAATTGCATGTGAGTGTTTTAAATGAGGTTTACAATGAATGAACTTTGGTATTTGCCAGTGACTATATCAAATGATCCACTTAAATTTTTGCATTTGGATTTCAGAATCCTAAAAAACAAATACAACATATATCTCTTAATTCGGGGAATGAGACATCTGAAATTTTTTAAGATAACAAGAAATGTGTAAATCTCAGGTCAGGGATGTTCACACATGATTTTTTAAAATTATTTCTACCATTAACATATTTGACTTTTATATTGTGCTGATTATTTTCATATTTTAGCACTTTTATTTTAGCACTTCTTTTAGTATTTCTTATGGGAAATGGCAAAATTAAGAGAAAGGAGAAGCTTATGTTATTTAACTCATATTTAGCTGGGATATTTAACTTATATATCAGCCATTCCTCACCAAGTATAAAATCATATCTGCTAAATTTTGTGCCAAAAAAACGGAGCATAATTAAATGGCTGTAGTATCAAGGGATAGGTACATAAGAATACTATGAAATGTGTCCAGCAGGACAATATGGACACACACAAAATTTACCCAGATGCAAAGCCCTTCTCTCCAAGAACAGCCTTGCAGATGATATATGGTTGATGAGGCAGTTACCTCTTAATGTCAATCTGTGCCTAACACAGGATTGCAACAGCTCTGTGACAGTAGGAATTACATTATATTTGCCCTTGTATCACTAGGTCTCCCAGTGATGAGGTGAACAATCAATGTCACTTGTTGAATGGTGAACATTCAATAAGATTGATCGATAATTGTCTTGTGAGTTTGAACAAGATCCAGGTTAGGATCGTAGATATGGTGACAAGATCAGGTCATAAAAGAGAAAAATTATGATCCCAGCAGAGATTTATTCTCTGTCATTTTTAAGGGCTTCAGCTTTGGTCTCTAAACTGTAAGGACTAACAAATTGACTATTCGAGGAGTAGGAACAGAAACTTAATTCTAGAATTATTGTGCCAAAATGTGAATAAGGTAAAATATAAATTTGTAACAGCATTGAATAAAAGTTTTCCCCTAGATTTACTATATAGTATGTCTGATCATCTAAGGTGACTCAATGGTATAGAAGCTCAGAAAGTCTGAATGTGTCAAAATGTATATCCCTGATGAATGGAGGTGGAGGAAAACTGAAGCTTTTGGACATATTTTCTTCCTGTTTCTGTACTGGTTCAGAAACTCACATAAGGATGATTTGAATGCAGCAAATTTAATTTTCATGTCTTTTCAATTAACTATTGTAGCATTCCCTTTGTACAAGATGACTCTAAACCCAAGTTTTCATGTAAACCTGTTGAACTGGCATAAATTATTAATTGCATCATTTTCACTCTGAAAAGTGTCTCAGTTTGAATAATAAATGACACATTGACTTTTCTTAAGCTTTATTTTGTTTACTTATAAGACGTCTTATCTCCTATAAAAGAATCACATTTCTAGACAAGGATTGTGTATCTTTCATGAAAACACATGATATTATTGTTGATTGCATTAGGCTTTTGATTTGTATTAGTCCCGTTCTTGCACTTCTATAAGGAGATAACTGATGCTGGGTAATTTATAAAGAAAAGAGGTTTAATTGGCTATAGTTCTGTAGGCTGTACAGGAAGCACAGCAGGATCTACTTCTGGGGAGGCCTCAGGGAGTTTTTACTCATGGTGTATCTCACAATAACTCACTCGCTCACTATCAGGAGAGCAGCACCAAGGGATAGTGGTAACCCATCCATGAGAACTCCACCCCCATGATCCAATTACTTCCCACCAAGCCCCTCTTTCAACACTAGGGATTAGAATCAACATGAGATTTGGGCAGTAACACAGATCCAAACCATATCACAGTTCAAATCTTGACTCTACTGGTATGTAAGTTTGATCAAATTATTACCTCTAAACTTTAGTTTCTTCATCTATAATATGAAAATAATTATAGTATCTAATATATAGGGTGATAGTTTTTTAAAAAAATATATACAGAATGTTGAGCACCATGCTTGGAATGTATGTTACTTAGTTTCAAACACATTTTAGTTATTTTAACACAAATTAATATAACATAGTACAGCATATTTTATAAGTCCAGGAGAAAAGTTATATCTTCAGAGAAAGGGGCTAGGGTTGAGTCAATTAAAAATTCAAAGATAAAGGAGTTAATTTAACAACTGAATATGTAGACATAATGAAGATATGCCTACTTCACTTTCTAATTAATTAATTCTACTTTATAATTAATTCTGAGAGAACATCATGATCTTAATATTTGTCTGGTCTGAAAAGCCAGACAAATATTAGGTATCAGCAAGAAAAAAGATACACCAGTCTTACTCAGGAGCACTCATGACAAACCATAGTATAGAAGCCATTGGCCATTCCTCCATTTTGAAGAACAAAAACAAATAACACAATAAGTGTGCTTTTCAAAACAACGTATCTTGAAGTGCTAAACCATGTAGCCAACATTTAAAAATATTAGGCACATGTAGAGCCATGGAAGTGGTTCTTGAAGAAATTTTCATGAGGAAAAGACGGACGAAACTAAGTTTTAAAATAAATCTTATATTTTGTTTTTGTCTTGGAGAGGAGGTAAATATAGGAGTAAAAATAGGAAGCTTGGTGTATGGGGTGAAAAATAAAGAAATCTATATGGATAAATTGGAGTGTATTACTGGGGAAAATAGTGAGAAATGAGGTTAAGAAAGAAACTGGAGACAAATGCTAAATCACAGTCAATAAAGAATGATTTGTTAAGAAAAAGAAAACATTAGTAAAAATATAAAATAAAAATATACTTAATACAGAAAGTAATAGGTGATTGATATGACAGAATTTCAGAATAAATGAAAATGAGTAAAGAACAATGAGACTTAAATGTCAGAAGTAGGAGGTCATACTTGCTTTTCAAGCTGTAAAAGACAACTCCTGCTCCAGTTTGAACCGTATCTTTTTCACTAAGTAGATGTATATTGTTAAGTATATCATGAAGGATGCTGACTAAAGACACAGTGTTCATTTCTGGCACAACCTCTGGCCTGTGACTACGTTCAATGATGATAATGAATGAAGTGGTGACTTTGAAGGATTCTGCGTGTCAAGTGAGAAAAAAAATGATGTCTGACCTCCTTACATATGCAAAAAATATACCTTCAGAGTACTTCAGTAAGCTGAAAGAAGTGTATCTAGAAGTTCTTAGCATCCATAGTGAGTTTTCAGTTGTTCATTCATTGGCCAATGGTAAAATAGTTTAATTCTAAATCAAGGTCTATTATTTAGCTGTAAAAAGAATAAAACCCTGTCATTTGCAACAACATGGATGGAACTGGACATTATGTTAAGTGAAATAAGCCAGGAAAAGAAAGACAAATGTAGCATGTTCTTACTCATATGTGGGAGCTAAAAAAAAGTTAATTCAACAGCGGTGGTGAGCAGAATGGTGGTTGCTAGAGAATGAGAAAGGTAGTGGATGGAGGTGATTAGGAGAGAAGTTAGTTAATGGGTACAAAAATACTGTTAGATATAAGGAATAAATTCTATCGTTTAATAAGACAGTAGGGTAACTATCATTAACAAGAATGTATATTTCTAAATAACTAGCAGAGAAAATTTGGAGTGTTCCCAACATAAAGAAATGATAAAAGCTTGAGGTAATTCATATCATAATTACTGATTTTTTCCTTATATATTGTATGTATGTATTAAAAAACTACGGCTCCTATAAATATGTACAACTACTGTACAACAATAAAAAATTAAAAGTATATTATCATTAATGACGATTAATTTAACATATTACTTAAGGGTCTTAAACAGTACGTTGTGCATAGTCATCATTTCATAAATAATAATAATTATTTTTGCCATTGTCATTATTAGAAAACCTTCAAGGGATAGCATGTGTTATGAGAAAACAAAGTGCTTAAGATAAGATCCTGGGGAACGACAGCTTATGATTTCAGACAAAAGTTACATACACACACATTTACAGGTACCCATTAAACAGACTATCCAGACATTCATTTTATTATGTGCTTTATAATTTTCAATACAAAGGCTGTCTTTGATGTTCTTTGGAAGTAGTATTTTTACTGAAGACAAACTAACATCCTATTGCTTTAAAAAGACATTAAATTTAAGCAACAAACAGTATCTAAAATAATTCTACATTGATCATATAGAATGCCCTTCAAAACTTGCAGTGTGATTTATGCCTTTAGATTTTTTTCAGTAATACACTGTGGATGATCTGTGTTCTTGAATATATTTGCAATAACTCTTTTAACATAGACCAGTAAATGTATCCAACTATACACGTTTGGCATTTTGTTTCTACAACATGTATAATTGTATCTCTCACCAGTTTAGTAAAAAGCAGTAAACACAAAAAGATAGAGGCTCATATGCAGAGGAGAAATTATGTTTTCAATTCAGTTGTAAATATTTAAACAGGATAATTTTTGAAGACTTTTTATTGTAATTACAGTAATTATTGATGCTGAATTTTGTTAGGTACATCTCTATTTTAGTGCTAAAAATAAGAGTAAAATATGAGTTCCGAGTTTAATAGTCTGTTTATCAATGTCTCATCGACAGTTCTGTAATGTGGTATCCATGAGGAACAATTGAATCAGCAGTCTTCAGAAAGGAATAAACTGATAAAGTGATTGAAATGGTTTAGTAGATTAAGCCAGATTTAGATTATTTCAGCTAATAGAATGTGGCTTTAATTAAATATCTTGAAAATCAAGTAGCTTCTTTTAAATTAGAATGTTACTGATTTAAGTCCTACTTAAATCCAATAAAGATGAAATTGAAAATTCAGATATCTTGGCTTTTCTTTGGAAAATTCCAATGCAAGGGGAAAACGTATGGCTTAAAATCAAACTTCTAAATTTGTAAAACTCTAAAGAGAATTTGAAATTAGGGTAAACATAAAGATTTATTTTTCAAACTCAAAAATATAATTTATAGATATAAAGATAGTAGCAGTATGCATGGCAAAACCAAAACAAAACAGAGTTTAGTAGTAACTCCTTAAATCCACTAGCAGCTTTTTTTAAATTAAATTCAATTGCACAGGTATTTTTTGACAAACTACTACTTGCACATTCCAATTCAGTTAGTAGGCCTTTGAAAACAGTGTTTATATTAATGCAACAGTGTTTTAGCTTCTATGGCATACAATTGATAATGTAAAATTTCACTCAATCTATAATAAAATACTTTTTATTAGATGCTTACAATTAATTGAATAGCACATCAATAATAGAATTTTGAAAGTCCTGTAGTGCAAAATATATTTATTATATGATTTTTGGTTTTTCTTTATTTATAAAGATAATATAAATTTTGAATTCCTTTTGTACCCCTACTTTCAACCACATTTTTATTTTTATAAATCTATCTATGTATAGTTGACATATTTGTATATGATCGCTGTACAATTATATCATAATGGGAGATTTTTTTAACTGAAATTGCTTTTTACCTGCCTTCTTCCTATTGTATTAACAGATCAATAAACTTGAATTTAGAAAACTATCACCATGGTCATATTAAAGAGATTAACATTAAGAAGAAAAAAAAAATATATGTATATATATTAACATATACTTGTGGTTAAAATATACATCTTTAAAACTGGGGCATTTGAGGTCATCAATTATACTAAAAAGCAAACAAAGAAGAATTATTTTCCTCTTATTTTCAAAAGAGAAAATGTGCATCTCATGAAATAAATTATAATCCATTCAAAAGGAGAGCCCTTTAAAACTACTTCAAAATATGTGCTTTTCTTACGACAAATCTGAAGTAGACACTGGGGACACAAATGCAATTTGAGACATTTCATTTCTACATTACTTATGTAGCCTCTGTTATTAAAGCTTCTCTCATAGTTAAAGAAGAAATGGAGTACTGAACTTTGTGTCAAGCAAAGGGAATAGAAAAACAACCCCAAAACTCAATACTGTTTAGTCCAATTTATGAAGTGATTTGAGGCAGGTAATTCAGATACTGGAAAAACGGTCTTTCACTTAAGTACCAAAAAATCTAATTTAATGCAGTTGATATCTTCATTTCAGCCAGGAAAGCTGTTTCATCTTCATTTTAGTCTAGATTGCTACTATATGAAGTGACAGTGAGTTTACATGCTCTGGTTGTATATTTATTTTCTGAAAAGAGTTGAGATGCCATCATTTTTCAAATTTATTTGCCATTTTATTCCTTATTCTAGGAAGACTCAAAGTGTGAAATGGACACAGTGATCTCATTATTTTAAATTCACTCAACTTCAGAAACAGGGAATTGTGATTAGTTAAATAATGAGCACGTCTGAAAACTGATGATGTTAACACACTTCACATTATGTCATTTTAAACGATTAAAAAATATTTACTAAAACCAATTCTTTGAAGCCTTTTGCATAACAGCTACCAAGGCTTGAATAGTTTTTCACTCTTCTGCTCTGTCACTTTCTATTTTTGTTTTCATTTTAATCTACTTTTTAATCTGTTTATCTCTTTATATCTCTGTCATCATCATCTACATCTCTCATTTAATAGATAATTTATTATTAAAATGCAAAAACACACATGAGTAGTAAATCCTAGAAACAAGAAACTTAACTTTAATACAAGTGGCATAGATAAGCAAGTTCTGTCTACACATATCAGAATCAGAAATAAGACTTAATTTGAGTAAAGAAGTCAGACAACTCAAGTAAAAGAATGGTAGGAAAATGAGAAATGGGTTTTTAAAACATGGAGTGTATCAGGAATGTGTCAGGAAAACAGCGATACAATTTTATTGTGATCTGCATTTCTATCCATGTTAATTCACACATAATTTATTCCTAAGTTATTTTTGAGGGTCTTTTCCAGCACAAAATGCTTCCTTCGTAATACACTCTTTATTTATTTCTTTCAGGTGTAGTCCAGGCCCTCAGTGCCTCAGGGCTAGCCTAGATTCATGTCATATTTTTTGTTGTTGTTGTTAACGCTTCATCTACCCATGATTAACTGATTATTCTTTTCTGGAATAGTTACACTTTACCCTTAAATGACCCTTATCACTATTCCATCACCAGCCCAAAATTGCTTAAAAAAAAAAAGTGAAAACATGCCTAGAATTCAGATCATTCTCCAAGTTAGCCAATTTAGTACTGATTTTCATTTTCAAGATTCTTTTGTCTCTATTTTCAGATATGTTTCAGATCTTTCATATCTTGAAATATAGATGTCAAATATCAAAACCCTATCATTTTAAAAGAAATGTCACAAAAATTTCAGAGAATCTTTAAGTATAACAAGGCATCAACTCTCAACATAAACAAGCAAATAAACAAAGACACTAACATCTAGTTCTTTGAATATAACACTCTGATGTTCACTCCCTGTTGTAACATATTTACTGTTTCATATTCATCATTACTAAGTTTTGTTCACCTACTGGGATAATGTAGTTCATTACTTTCTATCTGTTATTGATAATAATTTTGTTGTACTTCTGGACATGTGATTCTCTTTGAATTAGACATTTGTCAATCCATTACCTGGGAGTGTTCAACAAACTCCAGGCTTAATTTCCTCCATGTCTGCTAAATCATGTTTTAATAAATGATGTTTATGACTTCCAAATAATGAAATTTTTTGGTGTGGCAATTTCGTTAGTTAATAAAATATGCTATACATACTAGTTATCAAAGAAAAATAGGTGTTATTATCCCAGGAAGTTTTAAGGGTCAGTGAGAAAAAATATGGTTGGATTTAAAATGATTTGCTTCAGACTAAACAACAAAAAGAAATGAAGAAAGGAAGAATCAAGGAAATTGATATCAGCTTATTATCAGGGTCGAGTACAACATATTGTGACTGTGACTATTCCATGAGCAGGCATATTCTGTTGTGAAATGAGACTACTACTAACACAGTTTCTCAGACAGAGATTTAATGGGATCCTGTTTTGAGAACTGTGCTATACAGTAAAAATAATTAAAAATTCAAATAAAATAAAAGAAAAATAGGTAGTAGTATTTTTTTGCTGAGAGAGTATTAAGACTGTCAAATTCCTTCTCGTTAATATCTTTATTGGTCCTGAGCACAATATTCATCGCACTATATATTAAGGTTTCAATGAAATATATATATATAATATATATGAAAATAAATGTATATTTTTAATATATGTATATTTTGTATATCAAATATATGTATATTTTAAATATATATATTTTTAACAAAAATATATTATATATTATATATTCAGTGAAATATACACATTTACATATGGGCATGTAAATTATATCTATCTTTTATATCTAATTATATCTATCTTTTGGATTTTTTTTCAGTTAATTTGAGTTACTACCCAAACTTTCACTATCTGAGTTCCCAAATCTATAGATATTCAGATGGTTACCCACTCTCTTAGCTTCATCAGTAATGTTTTCAGGTAGTGTTTGCATGTACCTTTTGCTACCTACTTTAAATAAGATAATACATAAAAGAATGATTTTTTTATTATGAATTTAATTAATCTAGATTATTTTTTGCTTGACAATGCAAATACATTAGTCTTGCTCTTTGGTGTGTTTTTTGGTAGGGGGAGTTTGAGGAGGTGATAAGTCACACTCAATTGAGCCATCAAACACAAGACTTCTACAGTCAAACTATTTATATTTAAATCCTAATTCCAGTTAACCATTAACCTTGAACAAGACCACTAACTTCCTTGAATTTCAGGGTCTTCATGTAAAAAATAGAAATAGTACCTATCAAATATATTTGCTGTAAAGATTAAATGTAAGTTTTTTTTTTCTTTTGCAGTAGTTGTTTAAAATGTTAACTATTTGGGGTTTTGTGCTTTATTTTTTCATCCTCACCTTTTGTTACATGACAGTTTTATTTTTTTATTTTTTTTTAATTAGTTGGTGGTATGGATTCGAACATGACAGTGAAGCAGGATATTTTCCTGATGCCTTCATGAGCGGGAAGTGTTGTGCATGGGTGCCGGCAGGGGCGAACTGCACTCACTCGCTGCTCCACCCCCCATGGGAGAGAGAGTGCATGTGAGCAGGTGCAGGAGCTGGGGCAAGCACTTGTGGGCTCTAGCAAGACTGAACTCTACCCACCCTGCAGCAGCATCTAGGGGAGAGTGCCTGTGACCCCTGAGGCCCCAGAGGAAGTGTTACAGTGCCCTTTTAGCTTTGCCATTCACGGACGGTTTAAATGTTGGCAGCTCAGTGGAGAGTCAGGATGAGAGCCTTTTGCACCCACACTCGTAGCAACTGAGTCCTTGTCCGGTGTCCAGGAGGAATAAGGTCACACGAACCACTCGAAAATGGTAAATGTGGGGGATTTTAGTGCTGATTAAAGTGGCTCTCAGTGGGAAGGGGAGCTGAAAAGAAAATGGAGGGGACAGGTAATATTCTTCATCTGGACAGCTGGACTCCTCTCTGAAGCTACACCATCAAGCTGTTCTTCTGAAGTCAAGCCACTTCTCTCCAACATCCAAGCGTAGTCTCTGACATCCACCTGCTTCTCTTCTCTCTGCTGGCTGAACCTGGGGTTTATATGGGCACAGGATGAGCGGGTGGGGAAAACAGGGATGTAATTTCTCACTTTGGATCGCACTATTAGGCATTTTGGCTTGAGAGTGGGGACCTTGCCAGGAACCTACCCTCTTCTGCCCAGAATTTCCTTACCTCCTGTTCCTATCAGTAGCTATATTGGGCAATAGGTTTCTAATGTGGAACCTTCTCTAATTAATTAAATTCCAGTAACTGCAAATTTAGATGTTATTGAATGCTCAGATTAAGAGGAGTCTTCTCCCTTTCTCATTTTTTGTAAAAATTATGCTTTAAACCTGTATCATATAGCTATTAATCTCATGAAAGCAGTCACCAGAGAGCTTGAACTTTATCCTAGTTCCACAAATTCTTGGGTGTGTTACTCCAAGCAAGTTAGTTAGTCTCATTTGAATCAATTTTTTCCCCTTACAAAATGTAGATAATAATACCTTTTATATAAGAGGTTCATGGCAAAGCTAAGGTAAGATAATTTATTTAAAGCACATGGTTTGGCAACTCGTATGTAGCAAAATTTATAAACATTGACTTCTAAAATTATTCTAATTTTTAATTAGAGGCCATATAAACTTTAAGCAAACACCTCAGTAGTTTGTACAAATGATGCACAGGCGATGAGACTGGATACCAGATATTTTGATTTATTTTATTTTTTATTTTACTTTAAGTTCCAGGATACAAGTGCAGAACATGTGGGTTTGTTACATAGGTAATACATGTGCGATGGTGGTTTGCTCCACCTATCAACTCATCATCTAGGTTTTAAGCCCCACATGCATTAGGTATTTGTCCTAATACTCTCCCTTCCCTTGCCCCCCATCCCCTGACTGGCCCCAGTGTGTGTTGTTCACCTCCCTGTGTCCATGCGTTCACCTCCCTGTGTCCATGTGTTCTCACTGTTCAAGCCCCACTTATGAGTGAGAACATATGGTGTTTGGTTTTCTGTTCCTATGTTAGTTTGCTGAGGATGACGGTGTGTTCGGAATTGGTGGGTTCTTGGTCTTGCTGACTTCAAGAATGAAGCCACGGACCCTTGCTGTGAGTGTTACAGTTCTTAAAGATGGTGTGTCCGGAGTTTGTTCCTTCAGATGTTCAGATGTTTCCAGAGTTTCTTCCTTCTGGTGGGCTCGTTTCTTGCTGACTTCAGGAGTGAAGCTACAGACCTTCACGGTGAGTGTTACAGCTCATAAAAGCAGCGCTTCTGGAGTTGTTCGGCCCTCCCAGTGGATTCATGGTCTCGCTGGCCTCAGGAGTGAAGCTACAGACCTTTGCGGTGAGTGTTACAGCTCATAAAGGCGGGGCGGAACCAAAGAGTGAGCAGCAGCCAGATTTATTGCAAAGAGCAACAAAGAACAAAGCTTCCACAGCGTGGAAGGGGACCCCAGTGGGTTGCCGGCTCGGGTGGCCTGCTTTTATTCCCTTATCTGGTCCGTTTTGACAGAGTGCTGACTGTTGCGTTTACAAACCTTTAGCTAGACACAGAGTGCTGATTGGTGCATTTACAAACCTTTAGCCAGACACCGAGTGCTGATTGGTGCATTCACAATCCTTTTGCTAGACAGAAAAGTTCTCCAAGTCCCCACCCAGCCCAGAAACCCAGCCTGCTTCACCTCTCACTGGCACTTGCAGCGGGACTTCGCGGCTCCTAGCCCGGGCACTCCAGCAGCCCAGAGGGAGCTGGTCCCAGACAACCAACAGGAAAAGAGGGGAAGCAAGAAAAAGACCGAGACCCGCCATTGTGGCCAATGACCCAGCAAAGAGGGAACTGCGGTCCATGCACAGGACCCAGCCTCCGATCAAGCCCAGCAGGCGCCAGCCAGCCATGCTGAGTTCGGGCCCACCGAGCCCACGCCCACCCGGAACCCGCTCCAGCCCACGAGCACCGCACACAGCCCCAGCTCCCACCCATGCCTCCCCCTCTACACCTCCCTGCGAGTAGAGGGAGCCGACTCCTGCCTCTGCCAGCCCCAGAGAGGGGCCCCCACAGTGTAGTGGCGGGCTGAAGGGTTCCTTGAGCACAGCCAGAGTGGACGCCGAGGCCACGGAGGTGCCGAGAGGCAGCAAGGGCTGCTAGCATGTTGTCACCTCTCAATGGCTTCCAGCTTCATCTATGCTCCTGCAAAGGACATGACCTCATTCTTTTTTATGGCTGCATAGTATTCCATGGTGTATATGTACCACATTTTCTTTATCCAGTCTATCGCTGATGGGCATTTGGGTTGGTTCCATGTCTTTGCTATTGTAATCAGTGCTGCAATAAATATACATGAGCATGTATCTTTATAGGAGAATGATTTATATTCCTTTGGATATATACCCAGTAATGGGACTGCTAGGTCAAATGGTATTTCTGGTTCTAGATCCTTGAGGAATTGCCACACTGTCTTCCACAATGGTTGAACTAATGTACATTCCCACCAACAGTGTGAAAGCATTCCTATTTCTCCACAGCCTCACCAGCAACTATTGTTTCTTAACTTTTCAATAATCGCCATTCTGACTGATGTTAGAAGGTATCTCATTGTGGTTTTGATCTGCATTTCTTTAATGATCAGTGATGTTGAGTTTTTTTTTTATATGTTTGTTGGTGACATAATTATCTTCTTTTAAGAAGTACATGTTCGTATCCTTTGCTCACCTTTTGATGGGTTTTTTTTTCTTGTAAATTTGTTTAAATTCCTTGTAGATTCTGGATATTAGACCTTTGTAACATGGGTACATTGTAAAAATTTTCTCCCATTCTGCAGGTTGCCTGTTCACTCTGATGATAGTTTCTTTCACTGTGCAGAAGCTCTTTAGTTTAATTAGACCTCATTTGTCAATTTTGGCTTTTGTTGCAATTGCTTTTGACATTTTCATCTTGAAGTCTTCGCCCATGCCTATGTTTTGAATGGTATTGCCTAGGTTTTCTTCTAGGGTTTTTATGGTTTTGAGTTTTACATTTAAGGCTTTAATTCACCTTGAGTTAATTTTTGTTTAAGGTGTAAGGAAGGGGTCCAGTTTCAGTTCTCTGCAAATGACTAGCCAGTATTCCCAGCACCATTTATTAAATACGGACTCATTTCAATATTGCTTGTTTTTGTCAGGTTTGTTGAAGATCAGATGGTTGTAGATGTATGGTGTTATTTCTCAGGTCTCTGTTCTGTTCCATTGGTTGATATGTCTGTTTTGGTACCAGTACCATGCTATTTTGCTTACTATAACCTTGCAGTATAGTTTGAAGTCAGGTAACATGATGCCTCCAGCTTTGTTCTTTTTCCTTAGGATTGTCTTGGCTATACAGGCTCTTTTTTGGTTCCATATGAAATTTAGTTTTTTTCTAATTCTGTGAAGAAAGTCAGTGATAGTTTAATGGGAATAGCATTGAATATATAAATTACTTTGTGCAGTGTGACCATTTTTATAATATTGATTCTTCTTATCCATAAGGATGGAATGTTTTTCCATTTGTTTGTGTCCTCTCTGAATTCCTTCAGCAGTGGTTTTTAGTTCTGCTTTACTACCTGTAGAGGTCCTTTACTGCCTTTGTTAGCTATATTCCTATATATTTTATTCTCTTTGTAGCAATTATGAATGGGAGTTCATTCATGATCTGTTGCTCTGCTTGTCTATTGGTGTATAATAATGCTTGTGATATTTGCACATTGATTTTATATCCTGGGACTTTGCTGAAGTTGCTTATCAGCTTATGGAGTTTTAGGGCTGAGGTGATGGGGTTTTCTAAATATAGAATCATGTTGTCCGCAAATAGAGACAATTTGACTTCCTCTCTTTCCATTTTTTTTACTTTATTTCTTTCTCTTTCCTTATTGCCCTGGTCAGAACTTCCAATACTATGTTGAAGAGGAGTAGTGAGAGGAGCCATCCTTATCTTGTGCTGGTTTTCAAAGGGAATGCTTCCAGCTTTTGCCCATTCAGTATGATATTGGCTGTGGGTTTGTAATAAATATATCTTATTATTTTGAGATATGTTGCATCAATTCCTCGTTTATTGAGAGTTTTTAATGTGAAGCCATATTGAATAACATTGAAGGCCTTTTCTGCATCTATTGAGATGATCATATGGCTTTTGTCATTGGTTCTGTTTATGTGATGGATTACATTTATTGATTTGCATATGTTGAACCAGCCTTGCATCTCAGGGATGAAGACTACTTGATTGTGATGGATAAGCTTTTTGATGTGCTGCTGGATTCAGTTTGCCCGTATTTTATTGAGGATTTTCCCATTGATGTTCGTCAGGGATATTGGCCTGAAGTTTCCTTTTTTGTTGTGTCTCTGCCAGGTTTTTGTATCAAGATAAAGTTGGCCTTATAAAATGTATTAAGGAGAAGTCTCTCCTTTTCAATTGTTTAGAATAGTTTCAGAAGAAATGGTACCAGCTCCTCTTTGTATCTCTGGTAGAATTCAGCTCTGAATCCATCTGGTCCTGGGTTTTCATTGGTTGATTGGCTATTAATTACTACCTCAATTGGAGAACTTGTTGATCTATTCAGGGATATGACTTCTTCCTGTTGTAGTCTTGGGAAGGTTTACGTGTCCAGGAATTTATCCATTTCTTCTAGATTTTTTAGTTTATTTGCATAGAGGTCTTTATAGTATTCTCTGATCATAGTTTGTATTTCTGTGGAGTCAGTAGTGATATCTCCTTTATCATTTTTTATTGTGTCTATTTAATTCTTCTCTCTTTTCTTCTTTATTAGTCTAGCTAGTGTTCTATCTATTTTGTTCATTTTTTTTCAAAAAATAAAAAAAAAGCAGCTCCTGAATTCATTGATTTTTTTTTTGAAGAATTTTTTGTGTCTCTATCTCCTTCAGTTCTGCTCTAATCTTAGTTATTTCTTGTCTTCTGATAGCTTTTGGATTTGTTTGCTCCTGCTTCTCTAGCTCTTTTAATTGCGATGTTGGGGTGTTGATTTGAGATCTTTCTAGCTTTCTGATGTGGGCATTCAGTGCTATCAATTTTCCTTTTAACACTGATTTAGATATGTCCCAGAGATTCTGGTACATTGTCTCTTTGTTCTTATTGGTTTCAAAGAACTTCTTGACTTCTGCCTTAATTTCATTGTTAACCCAGGAGTCTTTCAGGGGCAGGTTGTTTAATTTCCATGTATTTGTCTGGTTTTGAGTAAGTTTCTTAATGCTGAGTGCTAATTTGATTGCACTGTGGTCTGAGAGATTGTTATGATTTCAGTTCTTTTGCATTTGCTGAGGAGTGTTTTACTTTCAATTACGTGCTCAATTTTAGAATGAGTGTCATGTGGCACTGAGAAAAATGTATATTCTGTTGATTTGGGGTGGAGAGTTCTGTAGATATCTATTAGGTCCACTTGATCCACAGCTGACTTCAAGACTTTACTATCCTTTTTAATTTTCTGTCTCATTGATCTGTTTAATATTGACTGCGGGTTGTTAACATCTCCCACTATTATTATGTGGGAGTCTAAGTCTCTTTATAGGTCTCTAAGAACTTGATTTATGAATCTAGGTGCTCCTATATTGGGTGCATATTTATTTAGAATAGTTAGCTCTTCTTGTTGAATTAATCTCTTAGCCATTATGTGATGCCCTCTTTTACTTTTTTGATCTTTTCTGGCTTAAAGTCTGTTTTGTCAGAGGGTAGGATTGCAATCTCTGGTTTTTTTTTGCTTTCCATTTGCTTGGTGAATTTTCCTCCATCCCTTTATGTCGAGCCTATGTGTGTCTTTGCACATGAAATAGGCCTCCTGAATACAGCACACCGATGGGTCTTGACTTTTTATCCAATTTGTCAGTCTGTGTCTTTTACTTGGGGCACTTAGCCCATTTACATTTAAGGTTAATACTATTATGTGTAAATTTGATCCTGTCATCATGATGCTATCGGTATTTTGCATACTAGTTGATGGAGTTTCTTCATAGTGTCATTGGTCTTTATATTTCAGTGTGTTTTTGCAGCGGCTTGTCCTGGTTTTTCCTTTTTCCTATTTCCTTATTCCTATCAGGAGCTCTTGCAAGGCAACCCTGGTGGTAATGAATTCCCTCAGCATTTGCTTGTCTAGAAAAGATTTTATTTCTTTTTCACTTATGAAGCTTAGTTTGTCTGGATATGAAATTCTGGGTTGAAAATTATTTTCTTTAAAAATGCGGAATATTGGCCTTCACTCTTTTCTGGCTTATAGGGTTTCTGCTGAGAGCTCTGCTGTTAGTCTGATGGGATTCTTTTTGTAGGTGACCTGGCCTTTCTCTCTGCCTGCCCTTAACCTTTTTTCCTTCATTTCAACTTTTAAGAATTTGATGATTATGTGTCTTGAGGTTGATCTTCTCATGAGGTATCTTAGTGGAATTCTATGTATTTCCTGAATTTGAATGTTGTCCTGTCTTGCTAGGTTGGGGAAGTTCTCCTAGATAATATCCTGAAGTGTGTTTTCCAACTTGGTTCCATTCTCCCCATCTCTTTCAGGTACTCTAATCAATCATAGGTACGGTCTTTTTACATAGTCTCATATTTCTCAGAGTTTTGATCATTCCTCTGTATTCTTTTTTTCTCTAATCTAGCAGGAAGAAAGACTAAGTCAGCTTATCTGCAGAGACTGTGGCTATCATTACCCCTAGGGGCTCAGGCAGATGGGAGTTCTGTCCTGAGCCCCTGGCTGGAGTTGTTGGAGTTCCTGCAGGGAGGCCCCACTCAGTGAGGGGGGATGGGTCAAGGTGAGGCCTGAAGAGTCACTCTGTCCTCAGTCCACCACAGCTCAGGTGTGTTGGGCTGTGGAAGATACCTCTTGGGACCAAGCCGTCCAGCCTCCCTGGCTCCACCAGGGGAAAAGTGCAGCCTGGATCTATAGAGATGGCTGCCACCCTGGGAGCTTAGTATGTTAGGCGGCTATCAGTCCCAGGGTTGGCTGCTGAGGATCTCAAAATGCTTAGATCTCGAAGGGCTTAGAGAGCTGGCAGCTGCAGCTATGGTGCTGGTCACCCCTCCCTCCAAGAGCTCAGCAGGCTTAAGGTTAGTGGCTGTTGAGAATCTGCAGGGCTCCATGGTTGGGACCCTAGGCCCCAGCTGCATGGACTCACCAGTGGGCTCTTCCAATCTGTGGGTTTCACAGTTCCTTGGAAAGAGCACATTTTCCAAGGCTGAGTAACACACTCACTCCCCGCCTTCTTTGGCTGTGGGCTGCCCTGCCCCATGTGGCTCTCAGGTGGGCTGCCACACAACACTCCTTTCCTCTTTGTGGGTCACTCCAGCCACCTAGTCTGTTCTGATGATAGAACCTGAATACCTCAGTTGCTGGTGCAAGGTTCACATGTGGTTATGGTTGTTTTCAATGGAAACCTCCTATTCCCACTGCTTCTAGTTGGCCATCTTGGCCCTGCTCCCCAATGTTTTGGTTTCTAACATACTATCTTTTCTGTTTTTTCATACTATCTTAATTAATAGGGCCAATGATTAATCAGATGCTAATGGTTAAAGCTTGGGAACTGTCTGTTGTATTGCAGAGAGTGTATGCTTTGCAATAAGTGAGATCTGGGTTTGATTTTCAGTTCTGAAGATTTTTAACATGTATCTTAGAATTGGCTTTCTATCTGCCTGAATCTCAATTTCTTTATAAGTAAAATAGATTGGGGAGGTGGGGAGTACCACACTTCAGGGTTATTGGAAAGATTAAATGCAAAGAACAGTGAACAGTGTTTTAAATGCTATATGTTAAGGATACCTATGATATCATGAATGATTACAACATGAATGATTACAGCATTTGAGAAACCTAAATATATATTCCAAAGATATGGAAAGCTGACGAAAGATATATCCGGTTTTCCAGAGACTTTTGCAAATGCAATTCTTACAACTTAAAATATTTGTTCATCAATTATAATAAGGAATAATAATTTTGCATTTAACAACTGTGTAGATAATGAAGATAGAGTTGTCATTTATAATGTAGGGCAGTTTGTGACCTTGGGTGCTTTGTAGAAGCAATTGTTTATGTACATTAAAAAAATTAAAGCGTAACAATTTGACATTAAGTACAATATCAGCATTCTCAAAGTTGACCTAACAGTAATGTTAAAAAATACAAATTACCTCTGTGAATATTTTAATATGCATTTCCTGAAAACCTGAAGAACCTTAATCTTTTGAGAATATCTAGTAAGGGAGCTATTTTATCCACCTAAGATTGTTTAAAATAAACTTTTTTGTAGTTTAAAATAAAAATAAATAAATAAATATGATGCCATATTCTTAAATGATGCTCCTTCTCCAAAATGAATATAAGGGACACGAATAAAGAATATGTGAAGTTTATGTGTGTACGTGATGATAGCAAGCTTTTACTGGTTAGCATATGTCAGTTTTAATTTAAAATATGTGATAAGGAGTAACATTTTCTAGTCAACACTAGTTTCTCTAAAGCTTTATGTTAATCCTTGAACTGTAACTATTTTCATTTTAAAAGTAAAGAAACTAAGATTCAAATAAATTAGGTAACTTTTCCTTGATCACTCTGGAGGTAAATAGAAAAACTTGAGTTAAACACTACAGGCTTGACTTCACAGTTGTTGTTTCTTCCATAGGATGTTACAGAGTTGATGACACCGTTGTTTTATATTAATCATAGAATATTTTTTGAAAGTAAGTTACAACTTAATAAAAATAATTTTGTGAATTAATGCTGAAAAGAAAGGTTTCTGTAAAAATATGCTTAGAGAGATTTCATTAATCATGTTAAGCAGAGTGGGTCGATTTTGATATTGAAAATTATTTCTTCATTAGTATGTATTTTGATTTCCTAGTTAACATGTGTTTGAATAAAGATATGTTACAACGTAGCTTTTTAAAAATAATATTTATTTTAATAATTTAAGGATACAAGTGGTTTTTGTTTACAAGAATGAATTGTGTAGTGGGGAAGTCTGGGCTGTTAGTGTACTTGTCATCTAAATAGTGCATGTTGTAAACAATAGGTAATTTTTCATTCCTCACACCCCCATACATAATCTCCAATGTCCATAATACCACACTATATGCCTTTTCATACTCATAGTTTAACTCTTGCTTATAAGTGATAATATGTGGTATTTGGTTTTCCATTCACTTTATTTCACTTGGAATAATGGCCTTCAATTCTGTCCAAGTTGCTGCAAAAGAGATTATTTCATTCTCTTTTTATGGCTAAGTGGTATTCCATAGCACATATAAACCGTATATTCTTTTTCTACTCATCAGCTGATGGGCACTTAGGTTGATTCCATAGCTTTACAATTGTGAATTGTGCTGTGATAAAAATGCATGTGCAAGTGTCTTTTGATATAATTATTATTTTCATTTGGATAGATGCTCAATAGTGAGATTGCTGGATAGAATGTTAGGTCTACTTTTAGTTCTTTGAGAAATAGCCATTCTGTTTTCTATAGAGGTCATACGAATTTACATTTGTACCAGCAGTGTAGAAGCATTTTATTTTCAGCACATTTGTGCTAACATCTATTGTATTTTTGTTTGCTTTTTTTTGTTTGTGTGTTTGTCTGTTTGAGACAGCATCTCACTTCGTCACCCAGGGTGGAGTGCAGAGACATGATATTGCCTCACTGAAGCCTTGACTTTCTGGGCTCAGGTGACTCTCCCACCTCAGCCTCCCAAGTAGCTGGGATAAGAGGCATGCCACCACACCTGGCTAATTTTTGTATTTTTTGTAGAGACGGGGTTCTTCCATGTTACCCGGGCTCAAACTCCTGAGCTCAAGCAATCTGCCTGCCTAAGCCTCCCGAAGTGCTGGAATTATATGTATAAGCCACTGTGCATGGTCTATTTTATTTTTGACTTCTTAATAATGGCCATTCTGATTCTGACAAGGTGGTATCTCTTTGTGTTTCAATTTGCACTTCTCTGATGATTAGTAATGTTCAACATTTTTTATATGCTTTTTGACCATTTGTGTATCTTCTTTCGAGAAATGTCTATTCATGTTTTTTCTCATTTTTTAAATGTGATCTTTTTTTTTTCTTGCTAATTTGCTTGAGTTCCTTGTAGATTCTGGATATTAGTACATTGGAGGTATAGTTTGCAAATATTGTCTGCTATTCTGTAGGTTGTCTATTTACTCTCTTGATTATTTCTTTTGTTTTACAGAAGCTCTTTAATTTAGGTAGGTCCCATTTATTTATCTTTGTTTTTGTTGTATTTTCTTTGGGAGTTACCGTCATAAATTCTTGGCCTAAGCCAATGTCAGGAAGTGTTTTTCCTAGGTTTTCTTCTAAAACTTTTATGATTTCAGGTCTTAGATTTAAGTGTTTAATCCAGTTTCAATTGATTTTTTTTGTATAGTGAGAGATATGGATCCAGTTTTATTCTTCTACACACGGCTATCCAATTTTCCCAGAACCATTTATTAAATAGGGTATCCATCCTCTAGCACATTCTTGTGTTTAGTTTGTTGAAGATCAGTTGGTTGTACGTATTTGGCTGTATTTTTCTATTATTTTCCATTGGCCTATGTGTCTACTTTTTACCAGTACCATGCTGTTTTGATTACTATAGCCTTGTAGTATAATTTGAAGTTGAGTAGTGTGATCCTTCCAGATTGGTTCTTTTTGCTTAGGATTGCTTTGGCTGTTAGGGCTCTTTTTTGGTTTCATATGAATTTTAGGATTATTTTTTCTAATTCTATGGAAAATGATGTTAGTATTTTTATAGGAATAACATAGAATTTGTAGATTGCTTTGGGCAATATGTTTGTTTTTAAAATATTGATTCTTCTAATCCATGAGCATGGAATTTTTTTTGTTTATGCCATCTGTGATTTCTTTTTGTGGTGTTTTATAGCTCTCCTTGTAGAAATATTTCACCTTCTTGGTTAATTATATTTCTAGATATTTTAAATGTTTTGTCGCTATTGTCAATGTGTTCAAGCTCTTGATTTAATTCTCAGTGTGATCTTGATTTGATTCTTAGTCTATGGCAATGCTACTGAGTTGTATACGTTGATTTGGTAACCTGAGGCTTTACTGACTTTATTTAGCAAATCTAGGAGACTTTTGGAAGAGTATTTAGGGTTTTCTAGGTATAATATTATATTATAGTTAGAGATAGTTTGACTTTCTCTTTTCTAATTTAGATGTCCTTTGTTTCGTTCTCTTGCCTGATTTCTCTGGCTAGGACTTCCAGTACTATGTAGAATAGAAGTGGTAAAAGTGAACATCCTCATTTTGCTCCAGTTCTTAGTGGAAATGCTTTTAACTTTTCCTTGTTTAGTATGATGTTGGCTGTGAGTTTATCATATATGGCTTTTATTATTTTGAGGTATCTTTCTTCTATGCGTAAATTGTTGAGAGATTTTATCGTAAAGGGATGCTGGATTTTATTGAATGTTTTTTATTTGTCTATTTAGGTTTTCATAAATAGTCAACAAAATGCTATCAAACCAAACCCAACAGCACATTATAAAGATGATTTCCCATGATTAAGTGAGTTTAATCAAAGGCATGCAGGGATGGTTCAACATACACAAGTCAATAAATATGATTCACATAAGTAGTATTCAGTACAACATAGTTTTGATGAGAAATATACTACTAACTTGAAGTAAATTTAGAAGCCTGTATAGAAATATTTTTCATTTTTCCCACTTGCTTCTACTGTCATATTCATATTCAACTAGAAGCCTGTTAATGACAATGTTTATGCCTCCAAAATTTATTTGTTGTGGCCTCATTCCCCAATGTAATGGCATTAGGAAGTGCAGCATTAGGGAGTGAATACGATTCAGATAAAGTCATGAGAGTGAAACCCTCATGATGGGTTTGGTATTCTTACATGAAAAAGAGACATCAGAGATTCCTCTCTTTGACTTGTGAGGCTACAGCAAGTCATCAGAAATCCAGGAATTGAGTCCTCACCAAAACCAAGTCTTAGCATTTTGATCTTCAGCTTCCCAGACTCCAAAACTAAGATACATATATGTTGCTTAAGCCATCCAGTCTATGATATTTTGTTATAGCATTCCCAACTAACTGAGTCAGAAGTCTACTTTTAAAGTCATGTAGGTGGGTAATATTAAAATGCTTGCAGAAGAATGGAATTAAAAGATAAAGATATATACATTTAATTTTTCAACATAAGCTCCGTCAAGATAAAGAAACTTTATATAAGTCATTTACAATCTATTTAGTCTATCCCTAAAGAATTCAGTGACCTGGGAATTAAACTATGCCAATGTAGTCATTTTTGCATTATTAATTGAAGAAAAATAGGTTTATAGATGTTTTAAGTTTTGGAAATAAAAATCAATCAGAATGAGCCAAATCAGTACTATAAAGTGAATGCTTAATGATTTGTTATATAAACTCGGGAAAAATTTCTCCTGATTAATAAAAAGAATGAGCAGGATCATTGTCATGGTAAAGAAGGACTCTCTGATGAAGATTTCCCAGCATTTTTCTACTAAAGTTTTGGCTTTCTCAAAACACTCTGATAATAAACAGATATTATCACTCTTTGGGCCTTCAGGAAGTCAAAAGACAAACTTGGGCAACCAAAAAAAAAACTATTGCCATGACTTTTGCTCTTGACCAGTCAACTTCTGTTTTGAATGGGCCACTTCCACCTCTTTGTAAATTTTTCTTGAGAGACATTCATTTTAACATGCACGTAAGAAGGATCACTTTGAAGAATGTTTGGGTTAATATTTTCTCCTTTTTATTTTCAATAATGCTTATTTTTATCAAAGTCTTATACAATGCTAGATGTGTTTACTGAATGGGACATATATCAAGCACTAACACCAAAAATGTTTCTTCTACTTACCACATACAAATTCTATAGTTACTATATACAAACTCTATAGTTAGTTTTGAACATAGACAAAAGTTCTAACATAATGTTGTTAAATGTTTGAGTTTGTTTACATGAGGCAATAAATTAATTGTTAATTCCACAAAATGGTCAGCTTTTGTTTGTCAGAAATGAGCATTTCCTTTCTTTTCTGTACCTCTGTTCTCAAAACCTCACAAAGCACTGAATGATTTAGACCTCCTCGTATCTGAGGCTGTCATTTATTACCCAGTGTTTCTTTTTTTTTTCAGTTGCAAACTCACAGTGCAACCAATAGTATCACTAATGCTAAGATGATTAAATAGAAATCTATACAAATCTAACAAATACATTTCAATTATGAACAAATAATTCCAACAGTGTATACTAGAGTTGTGGGACAACATGTGAATTGCTATGAAGGTAGAATGTTTGTGTCTGGATGTGCTGTTTAGTGAAGTCACAATTAAGGAGCTGGTCTTTGGAATAATTCTTCAGAACTAAGCCTTTATCATCAGAAAATGAAGTTATCACAGGCATTCTAGTCATAGACTTATGATAGAATAATGTGGGTTGTTTTTAGTATAAGTTGTGTGTAAAATAGGTACAAAGTTGGCAAAAAAAATTTTTTTGAAGAACAATTACTTCATTGTAACTGGCTAAATATTAAAAAAATGATCTGCTTATTGAAGTATGCTTAGAAATAATTGGTATCATTTCCAGGACACAAAATAAAATAAGAAAAGCTCAATACATTTAAAACATCAGATTCCCTTTGATATACAAAGTAAGTAATCCAGAGGCATAACTTTTCTATCTGACCTATACATCTCAAGAGACGCTATTCCTCTGCCTTAATCATCCCAGGGCCAGGTACAAGGCAACTGGAGACAATCCTTGTAACCCAAAGCCCACTGAAATTAATCATTTAATTAGTCATTTAGCCAATCCTAAGCTGTTTATCCTGCCCTACATTTTTTTTTTCCCTAGAAAACACCAATAAAGGCCCTATAGCCTGGGGCTTTCCTTTTTTTTTCTTCTACCACCTGACCCAAATCTTGTGCTTCCGAAAATGCTCTGCATCACATGCTGTGGCCCCTTCTCTGTGACCTGTGAGTATAATATATAATTCTTTTGGCCTTTCCTTTAGGGAATTATTTAAAGCCTAGTTTGAAGTTTTCTTCTTCCAGAAACAATTTGTAGTTAGTCCTACCAGTCATTTGAGACACTACTAACCTGGGAGTCTGTTAAATTAAATTTTATCCATGAGGTGTTTTTGACTATGTGGTAGTACAGATTTATACCACAAAATTAAGGGAGGGCTGGCTTCATTATAAATTATCCTGGAAGAAGCTCCAGCACCATTCCATAAACAGAGCCACTGAAATGATAACTTATTTTTATCATTGTATTTTGAATTTTTTCACTAGCCTTTTTACAAAGGGTATAGCCTATTGAATCCCAAAGTCTGAGTAATTTTGAATTAGATATCTAAAGTTGATTGATCCCTACATTTTTCCTTCCATCTTCTGCACCCTATGGAGTCGTGAAAATACAAGATCAACAAATCCAGGGTTTTTCATGCATTATCAAAATAAAAACTGGCTTTTGTGTCGTGTTGTCTCCCTAACTTCACTTTGTTTTTAAACTCTTATAATTTTATTTATCCTGCAAATTTCAGATTCATATTTATTTCAGACTAGCTAATAAAATATATTATTGGAGATTGAAATATGCATTTCAAATAATTATGACCTTAAATAGTTAATGACTTTATCTGGTGTGTATTTGTTTATGACTTCTAATTTGAAGGGAGAATTATAGCTGTTTATCAGTATATAATCTTATGCTATGTAATCCTTTATACTTTGAACAGGAAATATCCTGTGTATATAAGTGCAATGTGCTTTAATGTGTTTTCTTTATTTGCTTTATTTTAATATTCTCTTGCCTCCTTTATGTCAACATTTCTTTAACATTTTACTTTTCACAAATATTCCAGAGCTGTTTCATTTTACTAGTAGTGTCAGAAATAAAGAATAGAAACTTCTTATCAGAATTTAACCTTCTCTATTATCCAAGAAGTGTTGAAATCCAGAAGATCTATGATATTCCATTTGGTCAGTTTCAGGCTTATACAGCCATGTTGTTCTGCTATATTGGGCTTTCATCTTCAGGAACGTGATTGGTCCCAAAATTACTGTTGGAGCTCTAGCAATTATATTTACATTCAACCAGTAGGAAATAAGAAAACAACTTCCAATGCTCCTTTTATTTAAAGCCATTCTCCAGAAATTATACATAGACCTAATTACATTCCTTTGACAAACTTTAGTAACATGACCACACCAAGCTGTAAGTCAGTCAGAAGTATTTAATCATATAATCTGCTAAATCTGCTGATTGACAACCACAACTTACAATGATATAATCTGGGAAACAGAAGCCATTGGATTTTCAACCTGTCAAAGTTCCAAATTGCATGATATTTAGCCACTGAGTGTGCCTCCTTTAGCAGAAAGCTACATCCCCACTTCAAGACTGAGTGTCTAATCTTAGCTAAGTACCTCTCTCTTGAAGGACTCTAGTAGAAGTAGCAAGAAATGGACAACTGAGACCAACACTGCTAATTTTCCACTATTCCCTCTACTGCTGCTTTTTACTGTATCTGAAAATGTAAAGATATAGCTTCCATTATATAACAGACATCATCAGATTGTCAGCCTGCAATATGTGCATACTCGATTCTTGTGGCCCATCTGCTCCTATTATTCCAATGTTACATATTTTTGGCTCTTTCATGTTCAGCATTCTACTTCTAACTTCCAAATTTGTAATCATTAGGATTATAGTAAACTGACAGTTTCAAAACATACAAAAGAACTAGAGTTTAAACAAAATAAACGTTTATTTTTCTGTGATATTGCAAAAGGCCAGAAATAGGCATGCTAGCAGTGATATGTCACTCCAAATCTATAGGGACACAGACTCCTTTAATCTTGTTTTTCCTCTTGGAAAAGTTTCTATTCTGAAGGTCACACTAGGGGCCAAAATGGCTGGTACATCTGTATCCAGTACATCCACACTCTAATTGGAAGGAGGAAGAAAGCATGTCTTACAGTGTTAAGGTTACTGCCAGGAATTCAGAGACACTGCATCTGCTTACATGTGTGGGAAGAAGAGTTAAGAATCCAATATGCATTTAAAGAAAGAAAGAAGGCAAGAGACGTGTTTTAATATCCAATATCCCTTTATATATGTCAATCACAGACTTCCTGGCCAAAAAACAAACAAACAAAAAAAACTAATGATATTGGATAGCAGGAAAGTCTGTATGCCTTGGACACTTTCAGAAGGAAGTACTTGGCAGGCCGTTTAGGATTGTTTATAGGAAACAAAAATAAAATATGTGGATATATGGGCAATGGCTCCCTGGAAAATGTCACTAAAGCTCTATCACTATCTTAATATAAAATGGAAGTGTTTCATAACTGATATGACTCCCTCTTGTGTAAGTACTGTGGTTACACATATCAGTTAGATGCCTTATATGTAAGTCATGACCAAGCATGTCTAATGTAGTGAGAAGGAGCCAAGTAACCACATTAAAAGTCCTGTATCACTCTTTTTAAAGTGCCTTGAGATTACTTGTGTAACTGAAATTACTAGTAAAGTTTAATGCAGGGTAAGATCTCTGATTTGTCTGGGACTAATTTGGCAAACCAGTGCTTCATAACATTTCATTCACTTGGCCAGTACTTACACGCGGATGCAAATTAGGCTAAAGCATACTTTTATTCTAAGGGATCACGTATCCAGTTAAATATCAGGGATTCTGATTTACCTTTTAAAAAGGGACATTATTAATATTGAGGGACAATTAGGAGTCTCTGTAATTCACTTCCATTGTATGTAATGTATCTCATACAAACTCATAAATATGCATCAAAAGACATGTACAAGAATATTCACATATTGGAACTGATAACATACTGGGTATGCCAAACGGTTGTGAAAATGGTTGCCTTTGTTCCTTTCTCTCCTCGCTTGCAAAGTTCCATCAACAGCAGCCTTAGAGGTAGAGAGAGCAAAACCTGATGCACAGCCCTAGAATCACTGGAATCAGAGATGTCAGATCTTTCCAGAAAGGTTTACTCTGGCCAGAGCAGCTCTATTTCTTAGTTATCTTCAAGAACCTAAATATCTCCAGAAAATGCCATCTTACTCTTGTTTCAGGGTTTTTCACAGCTGGTTGTTACGTTTGATCCCTTGGTGCCAACTGTCTCCTCCCAGCTTATAGCACAGTCCTCAACTTCACTCACCTCATGATGAAGTATATGAATGGACACTGAAACTCAGGATCACAGTAGGCTGGGAAGGGCAGCAAGCGTGCATTCACAATGCCAAGACTGTCCTCCAACAACCATTCCCTCTCTCCATCATTTTAAAATTAAAAGTATAGCATACATAATATGGTCCTGTCTTCATAAAAGCTTTCTCTTAGTCTATCCAAATAAATGTATAAAATATACCTGGCTGACAATGAAATCTACTCTTATTTTTGAGAGTTAGAATTAAGGCAGATTTTAAAAACCTATTCTGTAAGTTCCTGACATTGTCTTAATTATTAAAATAATCACATAACTTAAAAAGTAACTTTTTTTCAAGTACCTTAAAAAATAAAAGTATATTTTCTCTAAAAACACAGATTTAAGATAATTCTCTTGCAGATAACCTTAAACCCATACGTACAAGATATGGAGATACAATAGTTCACCTTATAATTTCTTAGAAATTTGACAGAATTAAACATTATTTTCAAAGATTTTATGTTAAAACACTCTATCTTATGTACATCATGCATTTCTATGCGAAGAACTCATCAGCAAAATGAACTGCATTTCAAATTAAGCATAGCATGAACCTCTTTTGTAAAAAAAACACTTTTATATAAAAAAGTTAAAATCTAATGCTGCTAAAATAAGTTTCTGTTTAACTCAACATATCTAAAGTCAAAGCAATCCATATTATCTACTAAATCAGTTTTTTCCATTCAGCATGAACCTTCATAATCGCTTTACAATATATACTTTTGGAAGGAGGTAAATTTTTTGCTAATTAACTACAGATTCTATATGCCTGAAAGATCAAGGGCTTATCTACATTTGCACCTATATAAAAAAACAACTTTTTTTCCTTTATAAACTGTATTTGCTCTTCATGCTTAATCAGTGCACATATAAAACAGCATGAAGTATCCAATTCTCTGCACACAATTTTCAGTAGCTAAGGTGAATTGGCTGTCCTGTTTCTTTGACTCAAATTAATAACTAAGAAAGTTCTTCAAAATAAAATATGTTTAGTTATCTTTAATCAAGGGAATAAATTGACTAATAAGAAGTGCCCAGTGATCACTCTCTGGAGAAATACATTAATTCATGTGTACACTTGAGCCTTTCACCCAGAGAGAGGCCATTTATACTAGCTGCACTGACTGCCATGTTAAGTGCATTTTGAGCTGGGTAAACATTCAACTTGCTTCATGAAATGATGGTTTAGGTCCCTGGATAACTGTTAAGATTGCAAACACCAAATGAGTATGTGAGAGACTTTCTATTTTAAAGCCAAATAAGCAGGTTATGAAATGCTTAGCATTTTTTTCTAGTTCAGGATGTGAGTTTATTGACATGAAGTTTTCCTTTCAAAAGCAACAGACATAACATAAAAAAATAAAATACATTTTATTATATTCCTTTTGATTTAAGCATTTTATAATTTACAACAATATGCATAATAAAATCTAAACAAAGAGTTTTAGACAGGCAATCATGTAATGTGTCAGAGTTAGACTACAGAAAATTCTCTATAAAAGGGAAAAAAGATGTTTTACTTTTTTTGATTATTTGTCATAATATAACAATTTTATAAAAGTGGTGCATTCAAACTTAAAAGCTGTAAGATTCAAATCCATTCAAATTAAACAAAGAGAAAAGAATATAAATCTTGAACAAAGTACTTAGATGTGTGTTAAAACCACAATGCCCTAGGGACAACTCAAATGAAAAACAACACTGTACTTCTCAGTGCGACATCTCAAGTCACAGTCACAGGCTGCATATAGGATAAGTTTTGCTCTCCTTCTGCAATCTACTTAATAATCCAACACTTAGTCTTTGCACTTTCTAAACAATACATTCCACAGGATCTTGGGATGTGAAAGCCAACTTTCCACAAGACTGTGAGGCAGGCTTGAGGCACATTTTTTGCATTTTTAAAGTTGATAAGAGAAAAAGACAATTTATATTTGTATTTTTTATGAAAAATTCCTATTTCTCACAAATAGGAAAAATGAGTTGTAATGACGGAACCTAACTTACTTAGGTACATGCAAGTGGTATGGCACAAGAATATTCAGCTTTAAAGTTCATGCCCTTATAACCAATTACAAGTGGAACTGAACAATATGTGAGTGTAATTAGTATGCCATGACTACAGATGTCCATACTGGGACACACTGTTTCAGTTATCTCTGTATCAGATACAAGTTTTATTTCATATGAACCCAAGATATGAGTCTTTTAATTTCAGAAGTTGAAGTAGAGGACACATTTTATATTATTCACACTGAGGTAATATTTACATTCTACGAACAGCTGAGAAGATTGAGAGAGACTATGTGAATACAGAAAAAAAAGGAGCATAAAGTATAACCTTAGTAAATGTCCATGTATGAAGGTAACAGAAAGAGTTGTAAAGATCCAAGTTAGAAGAAAATCAAAGCAGAAAACTAGGTGCCACAGAACCAAATCAAGGAAAATTGAAGCATTAAAAATTCATTAATGATGAAAAAAGAGATAATGATTGGCAATGAAAAGACAGAGTATGGATTCCTCAAGATGAGGATACAGAGCAAGTACAGAGCAAGTACAGAACCAAGCAGAAATTCTTCTGGACAGCAGAGAAGCAAGGGATAATATGAGAAAATTTACTCACATTTGCTATTTGCAAAAAATATCCCAGGTAGAAAGTGTGATGGAAATAATGATGAAAAGTGTCTTAGGGTAGATCTATCTAATAGGAAGTGATGCCAATCATTAATTTAAGAGACAATGAAGATCTAAATAAAACAATGTGTGTAAAATAGGAAAGCTTGATGTTATGAAGTAAATCAGATTTCTGGATAGGAGATTTAGTTTTGTTGTTTACTAAATAATATCTCAAATTTTGAAATTAAGAGACATGGCTCTTTCCTCCCATCTAATTCTCAAAAATTGATGTAAATATTGCTACAACAAAAGTTATGCATGTTAGTAGCATGATAACCTTGTAGACTTAAAAATTAACTTATATGGATAGCACAATTAAGATTCTAAAGCAAATATGTGAGGAGAGATATATAAAAAATAGGTGATATGGAAGAGATAAAACTTATGCTTGGTTCATTCCTATATTTTAAAACTGTTCATATGCATATGTGTGTACTTTTTCAATTTATACAAATTTAATCTCTACTGTAACACCTGTAACTCAATGGGACCAGAAGTAGACCTAAGGAGAGATAAACAATACAGTAAAAGTCTCATAGCAGAATCCAAGTAAATTTCTCCCTCCTCTGTCACTTTCAGCTTTGATTATAGTTATACATGAGGCAGTAATGCTATTATTCCACTCAAATTAAGATCCACATCCTTTATTGGATGAAATATTTTCAATCTGGTTAAATAGGTCAATAAACATAAGATTCACAACTTCAGCAGGTATAAAAAAGCAGAAATTGAAATCACATTCGGATACCATTACACATACATCAGAACCACTGAAATTGAAAGTTCTGGCAATGCCAAGTGCAGACAAGGTGGTGCAACCTGGGAGCTTTCCTACAGAGAGAAAGAGGGAATGCAAATTGGCTCATCCAATGTGGAAGACTTTTTTGGCAGCATCTCCTAATACTGAATATATGAACCCAGTAATTTTATTTCTAGTTATATACCCAATAGAAATGTGTGCATATGTTCAGTTAAGAAATATATAAGAATGTTCATAGAAGTAACATTTATAATTGCCCCAAACTAAAAACTACCCAAATGCTCATAAGCAGGAGAATAAATAATTGAACTGTGTTATATTCATCCAAGGGGTGATGCAAAGTAATGGCAATGAGTGGACTGCAAATATGTGCAACAAAACAAATGAATTTCAGAAGCTAATGTTGAGCTAAATAAGCTAGTGACAAAAATGCAGTTATTGCATCTCTCTCTCTGTGAGACACACAGAGAGAGAGAGTTAGTTTAAGAACAATGTAAGCAAATGGTTGCCTTCAGTGTGATGTAAATGGAAGAATGCTGATATGATTTGGATCTGTATCTCCACGCAAATCTCATGTTGAAATGTACTTCCCAATGCTGGAGGTGGGGCCTGGTGGGAAGTGATTGAATCATGGGGTCATGAAAAATTCTCTGGCAATATAAAATGAGCCTGCTTTCCCTTCGCATTCTGCCATGATTGTAAGTTTCCTGAAGCCTCCCCAGAAGCCGAGCAGATGCGAGTATCATGCTTCCTATACAGCCTGCAGAACTGTGATCCAATTAAAACCACTTTACCTTTTTTTTTTTTTGAGTCGGAGTCTCACCCTATCCCCCAGACTGGAGAGCAATGGTGTGATCTCAGCTCACTGCAAACACTGCTTCCTGGGTTCAAGCAATTCTCCTGCCTCAGCCTCCCAAGTAGCTGAGATTACAAGCGCACATCACCACGCCCAGCTAATTTTTGTATTTTTAGTAGAGATGGGGTTTCACCATGTTGACCAGGATTGTCTCGATCTCTTGACCTCGTGATCCACCTGCCTCAGCCTCCCAAAGAAACCCATTTTTCTTTATAAATTATCTAGTCTCAGTTATTTCTTTATAGCAATGTGCATTCTAATACAGAAAATTGGTACTGAGGGGTAGGGCATTGCTATAAAGATATATGAAAATGTGGAAGTGACTTTGGAACAAGGTAAAAAGCAGAGGCTGGAGGAGTTTGGAGAACTCAGAGAACAGGAAAATGAGGGCAAACATTGATCTTCCTAGAGATTTGTTAAACTGCTTGACCAAAATGCTGATAGTGATATGGACAATGAAATGCAGGCTGAGAAGGTCTCAGATGGAAATAAGGAACTTAGTGGGAACTGGAGCAAAGGTCATTTTTGTTATGTATTAGCAAAGAGATTGGCTGCAGTGGCCCTGCTCTAGGGAATGTGTAGAACTTTTGACTTGAGAGTGATGATTTAAGGTATCCAGAGGAAAAAATTTCTAAGAAGCAAAATATTCAAGGGCTGCTTCTAACAACCTATGCTCATATGTGTGAACATAGAAATGAACTGAAACTGGAATTTATATTTAAAAGGGAACCAAAGCATAAAGCTTTGGAAAATGTGCAGCCTGGCAATGTAGTAGAAAAGAAAAACCTGTTTTCAAGGGAGGAACTCAAGCAGGCTGCAGACATTTGCATAACTAAAAGAAAGGCAAGTGCTGATAACCAAGACAATAGGAAAAAGACCTTAAAGGCATTTCAGAGACCTTTGCAGCAGCCCCTTTTATCAACAAGCCTAGAAGCCTAGGACAGAAGAATGGTGTTTTGTGGGCCAGGCCCTGGGCCCCACCACTCTGTGCAGCCTAAAGACACCGCTCCCTGCAGCCCAGCCACGCCAGGTCCAGCTGAGGTTAAAAGGGGCCCAGGTACAACTCAGGCCACTGCTTTAGCGAGTATAAGCCATAAGCCTTGGTGGCATCCATGTGGTGTTAATCCTGTGGGTGCACAGAGTGCAAGAGTTGAGGCTTGGGTGCCTCCACTTAGATTTTAGAGGACATATGCAAAAGCTTGGGTGTCCAGGCAGAAGCCTGCTGAAGGGGCAGAGCCCTCGTGGAGAACCTCTAAAAGGCAGCGTAGAGGGAAAATGTGGAGTTGGAGCCCCCACACAGAGTCCCCACTGGGCCATGGCCTAGTGGGGCTGTGAGAAGAGGGCCACTGTCCTCCAGACCCAAGAATGATGGATCTTTTGACAGTTTGCACCCATGTGCCTGGAAAAGCCACAGGAACTCAATGTCATCCCTTGAGAGAAGCCATGGAGGCTGAGCCCTGCAGAGCTATAAAGAGTGAGCTGCCCAAAGATTTGGAAGCCTACTCATTGCATCGATATGACCTGGGTATGGGGCATGATGTCAAAAGAGATTACTTTGGACTTTTAACAGTAAATGACTACCTTGCTGAGTTTCAGGCTTGCATGAGTGCTTTAGCCTCTTTCTTTTGGCCAATTTGTCTCTTTTGGAAGGTTCGTACTTATCCAGTGCCTGTATCCCCTTGTATCTTGGAAGTAACTAACTTTTTTATTTATTTATTTATTTATTTTTATTTTTAAAAAATTTTACAGGCTCATAGGCAGAAGGGACTATCCTTGCCTCAGATGAGACTTTTGACTATGGACTTGAGAGTTAATGCTATAATGAGGTAAGATTTGGGGGGACTATTAAGAAGGCATGATTGTATTTCAAAATGTGAGAAAGGAGATTTGGGAGAGAACATGGGCTGAATAATATGGTTTGGATTTGAGTCCCAACCCAAATCTTATGTAGAAATGTAATCCCCAATGCTAGAAGTGGGGCCTGGTGGGAGGTGATTGGATCATGGTGGTCTCTTACAGTTTAGCACCATCCTTCTAGTGCTGTTCTTGTGACAGTTATCATGAGATCTGATTGTTTAAAAGTGTGTAGCACCTCCCCACTCCATCTCTTTTTCCTGCTTCAGCCATGTAAGAGGAGCCTGCTTCCCTTTTGCCTTCTGCCATAATTGTACGTTTCCTGAGGCCTTCTCAGAAACCAAGAAAATGCCGGAATCATACTTCCTGTAAAGTCTGTGGGTCTGTGAGCCACTTAAACCTTTTTTCTTCATAAACAATCTGGTCTCAGGTGTTTCTTTATAGCAATGCAAGAATGGAGTAATACATCTGTCTAATGGAACTCCTAAAATTGGCAGCAAACATATATTGTAGTGTGTAAACTAAATTAATGGGTTATGTTCTATGTGAAAATCATCAAACAATGCTTATAATTTATGCACTTTTCTATATGTGTATGTTATATATTAATTATATTAGTATGCTAGAACCACCATAACAAAGCACCATAGACCAGTAATTTATTTTCTTTAACTACTGGAGCTTGAAAGTCCCAGATCAAGATACCAGCAAGATTTATTTCTTCTGAGATCTCTATCCTTGGCTTACAGATGGGCATTGTCTCACTTTGTCCTCAAATGGCCTTTGCTCTGTGAATGCACATCCTTGGTATCTCTTCTTATAAAGATACCAGTCATACAGGACTCCACCCTTAAGACATCATTTAACTTTAACTGCCTTCTTAAAAGTACCTTTGCCTGGCCAGACACAGTGGCTCATACTTGCAATCCCAGCAATTTGGGAGGCCAAGGCGGGAGGATCACCTGAGGTCAGGAGTTCGAGAACAGCCTGATCAACATGGGGAAACCCCGTCTCTACTAAAAATACAAAAATTAGCTGGGCATGGTGGTGTGTGCCTGTATTCCCAGCTATTCAGGAGGCTGAGACAAGAGAATTGCTTGAACCTGGGAGGCGGGGGTTGCACTGAGCTGAGATCATGCCACTGCACTACAGCCTGGGTGACAGAGCAAGACTCTGTCTCAAAAACAAAAACAAAACAAAACAAACAAACAAAGTATCTTTGCCTATCTCCAAATGAGAACATCACCAAATCAATTTTGGGGATACCATTTAGCCTATAACACCCATAAAAATATAACAAAAATGAAAGAAAAATAAAGAAACAACATCTAAAATCTGAAATATATCTTACATGGCAATCATCTACCCTCACTCCTTCCTTTGCTACCCTTGTATTTCCATTACACATCTCAGTATAACAGATTTTAGTAGCCTCTTCCTTCCTTGCTTCTACGTCTGCATCAACCATATTGTGTGTCTGCCGTTAATCTAGCATCATTTCTCCTGTTATCATTGGGAAGAGTTAGGAATGTTTATTCTCAAAACTTTAAGCAAAATATTGAAAATATAATTATATTTGGATTTTATTGAGAACAAGAAGCTTCCCTTTGCCTTAAAGAAATAAAATTGCATTAAGAAATGTATCAAATCCTATTTTTTTCAAACCACTTTCAAATGTAGATCATATTTGGAAACTCAAGTAAAAATGTAGCATCATGTTAATTAATACATACTTGCTATGGAAGTAATTAGTAAGTAATTTAAGTGGCAGGAACTATATAAGCCTAAATAATTTTAAAGATCAAATTAGAAAATGATTCTTAAGAGTAAATATTGCTTTTAATGACTAAATGTGTTATAAATCTGAATTGTACTTAAATATGTTTGTGCTAGGACTTAGTTATTTTACCAATATTCCACACTATCCAGTTCTGTTGCTGAATAATACACAGGAGCAGTGCCTGACCTGGGATTATACAGTTGGTTCTTGGAACTTGGCAAAGAATTTTAGAAATTTTAGATACCCATGATAACAACTTTGAAGTTGGATGAACTATAATCCTTGAATGAAATCAATGTCACATTCAAGATTTTCAATACAAATCATACACAATACATTTTAAAAGTATACCCAAAGTAAAGGACTGAAATACATAGCAACTAATCCAGCCCCAGGGGTATATGAACAGCTGGCTTATTTTTCAATGCTCATAAGCCTTTGAATTTAGCTGTACTGTTTACTGCATTTAAACATGTAGTGCTTATAATATCCTTAATAAGGAAAACAGGATTGCTTTCATAAGCACAAGCTCTTAGTTACATCATATGAAACACATAAATAATAATATTAAATACACTCAGCTATTCAATAATATGGAATACCTTGCAAATTATGTTATATGCTGAAAAAATGATACTTTGAATATCTGTCATTTTTCTTGTACAACTGTATTCTACATCTATTTTTCTATTTGGTAGCTAAAATTAGAATAAAGGCATGCCCTGAATATAGCATACATAAAAATGTGTTACATTTACTCTAAACTAGTCAAATGGAAGAAACTCATTTGATATTTTTACATGTCAGTTCAATTTTCTGAGTTACAGAAAATAGGACAATTTACAGATTATTCTGTAAGCCTAACGCACATGCTTATGTATACTGTAATAAAGTTAAAAGGCTATAAACTGTGTCTTAACCAAATAATTTTATATAGAGAGATGTTGACATATGTATACAATCCTTCAGAAGGTAGACATAAATATTTGGTGTATTTACTGATTTCTTTATTGATTTAATAGTAAAGTTAATAGTAAATGCTTAAAAAATTCTAATTTCTTCTGTTTCATTTTTTAAACTGCTTTGTTAAGATATAATTAACATATCATCATACAATTCACCCATTTAAAGTGTACAATCTAATGATTTTTAGTATGTTCGCAGAGTTGTGCAACCATCACCACACTCGATTTTAGTACATTTTCACCTCCCAAGAAACTCCCTAACGTTGGCAGTCATTCCCAGTTTCTCCCCTATTCCTCACCTATCCTTTGTCCCCCACCCCACATAATTGCTATGAAAGTAATTAGTAAGTAATTTAAGTGGCAGAAACTTTATTAAGCCTAACAATTTTAAAGATCAAATTAGAAAAGAATTATTAAAAGTAAATATTGCTTTTAATGACTAAATGTGTTATAAATCTGAATTGTACTTAAATATGTTTGTGCTAGGACTTAGTTATTTTACCAATATTCCACACTATCCAATTCTGTTGTTGAATAGTATACAAGAGCAGTGCCTGATCTGGGATTATACTGTTGGTTCTTGGAACTTGGCAAAGAATTTTAGAAATTTTAGATACCCATGATAACAACTTTGAAGTTGGATAAACTGTAATCCTTGAATGAAATCAATGTCACATTCAAGATTTTCAATACAAATCATACGAAATACATTTTAAAAGTATACCCAAAGTAAAGGACTGAAATACATAGCAACTAATCCAGCCCCAGGAAGCCACTTATTTATTTCTGTCTCTATATATTTGCCTATTCTAAACTTGTTTTCCTCCTATATAACTGTAATTATACATGCTTGGAGAAAATCAAACATCTCCACCTCTCTCACTCCCCACCAAACCACCTCAGCCTCTGGTAACCACCATTTTACTCCACCCTTCTATGAGATCAGTGTTTTAAGATTCCACATGTAAGAGAGGTCTTGTGGTATTTTTCTTTCTGCACCTAAATTATTTTACTTACAATATATTTTCCATGTTGATCCACAATATTACAAATGACAGGATTACATTCTAATTATGTTTAAGTAGTATTCCATTATGTATATATACCACATTTATTTCCATTCCTCTGTTCATGGACACTTCTGTTGATGCCGTATCTTAGCTATTGTGAATAATTCTGCAATAGACATGAGAGTGCAGATAGCTCCTCAACATACTTATTTCATTTCCTTTGGATACATACTCAGTAGCAAAATTTTTAGATCATATGGTAGTTGACATTTTAATATTTTGAAGAAATTCCACAATGTTTTAAATTATGGCTACACTAAGTTACTTACATTCCCATCAAGAGTGTATAAGGATTCTATTTTCTTCACATCCTCACCAATACTTGTTCTCTTCTGTTTTTTTGATAATGACCATTCTAACAGGTGTGAAGTGATGTCTCATTATGGTTTTGATTTGTATTTTTATAATTATTAGTGATGTTAAGCATTTTCTTCAAATACCTGTTGGTCATTTGTCTGTCTTCTCTGAGGAATGCCTATATGGGTCTTTTGCCTATTTTGTAATATGGCTAATTGTTTCCTTGTCAGTGGGTTGTTTGAGTTTCTTGTATATTTTGAATATTAACTCCTTATAAGATGCATTAGGTGATTTCTCTAAATCTGTAGATTTTCTCCTTACTCCATTTATTGTTTCCTTTGCTGTGCAAAAACTTTTTAGTTTGAGGTAATCTCATTTATATTTTGGCTTTTGTTGCCTATGCTTTTCAGGTCATTTTCAAAAAAAAAATCACTGGCAAGACTAGTGTTTGGATGTTTTTATCCCTAAGATTTCCTCTTGTAGTTCCACAGTTTGAGGTCTAACATTTAAATTAGGTTCAACATGAAATTCAAACATTTATTGAATTGGTTTAGAATTAATTTTTGTATATGGTTTGAGTCACAGTTTAGCTTCCTTCTGCATGTGTATATCCCGTTTTCCTAATATCTTTTACAGAAGATATTTCCCTTTCTTCGTTATGTGTTTTCAGCACCTTTGTCAAAAACCAGTTAGTTTTAAACGCAAGGATTTATATTGTAACTCTATTCTGTTCCATTGGGCTGTTTGTCTGCTTTTATGCCAGTACCATGCTGTTTTGCTTATTACAGCTTTGAAGTATACTTAGGAGCCAGGTAGGGTGATACCTTCAGCTTTGTTTTTGTTTATGATTGCTTTAGCTGTTTGGGCCTTTTATGGGTTCCATACAAATTTTAAGATTTTTTTTGTGAATAATGTCATCAGTATTTACATAAGGATTGCATTTAACTTATAAATTGCTTTGGGTAGTATGGTATGAATATTTTAACAATATTCATTCCTCTAACACATGAACATGAGGTAGCTTCCCTCTCATTTGTACCTTCCTCACTTCCTTTTATCAACGTTTTATAGTTTTGAGTGTTGAGATTTTTACTTACTTGGTTAAATTTATTACTAAATATTTTAATTTTTGTAGCTATTGGGAATGGGATTAATTTATTGGTTTCTTTTACAGATAGTTCAATTTTGGCATAAGAAAACACTAGTAATTTCATATGTTAACCTTGTACCCTGCAACGCTACCAAATTTATTAGAGCTAACAGATTTTTTGTGAAGTCCTTAAAGTTTTCTACATATAAAATCCTATCATGTGCAAACAGAAACAATTTAAGTTTATCCTTTCCAATTTTGATACCTTTTATTTTTTTCTCTTGCTTAATTGTTCTGGCCAGGACATCAAGTACTATGTTGAATAGAAGTGATAAAAAATTAGGTATCTTGTTTTGGATCTTAGAAAAAAAACCTTTCAGTTTCCTCATTCAGTATGATGTTAGTTATGGGTTGTCATATATGGCCTTTATTATATTAAGGTACATTCTTTCTATACTTTCGGTAAAAGTTTTTATTATGAAGGGATGCTGAATTTTCTCAAATACTTTTTCTGCAATTATTGAAATGATCGTATAACTTTTGTAATTCATTCTGCTAATGTGATATACAATATTTATTGCTTTGTATATGTTGAACCATTCTTGCATCCCTGGGATTAATTGCACTTGATTATGGCAAATGATATTTTTAACATGCTATTGAATTCAGTTTGCTAGTATTTTGTTAAGAATATGTGCATCTATGTTCATCAGAAATATTGCCCTGTATTGTCCTTTTTATATTGTGTCCTTGTGTAGTTTTAGTATTAGGGTGATGCATGCCTTGCAGAATGGGGTTGGAAGTATTCCCCCCTCCCTCCTTAATTTTTTTAAATAATTATAGAAAAATTGGTATTAGGTTTTTTGTAACATTTTATAAAATTCGGCAATGAATCCATCAGTTTCTGTACTCTTCATTGATGAGAGACTTTTATCACTGATTCAGTTTTCTCACTCATATTGGTCTGTTCAGGTTTTCTGTTTATTCACGGTTTAATCTTGGCAGATTGTATGCATCCCAGGAGTTTATTCATTCATTCTAAGTTATCCAATATGCTGGCATATAATTGTTCATAACAGTATTTTATGAACGTTTGTAAATCTGTGCTATCATTTTTAATGTCTCCTTTTTCTCACCTGATTTTTTTGAGTCTCCTCCCTTTTTTTCTTAATCTAGCTAAGGGTTTGTCAATTTTGCTTATCTTTATAAAAAACCAATTCTTCTTTTTTTAATTATTTGTAATGTTTTTACAGTCTATTTCATTTATTTCACCTCTAATGTTTATTATTTTCTTACTTCTATAAATTTGGGGTTGAGTTTGTTTTTGTTTTTCCAATTCCTTGAGATACAACATTAGGTTTTTTACTTGAGATCTTTCTGTTTTGTTTTCTTTTCAATTTGTATAAATTTGTGGCATACATGTGCATAGTTGTGGAGTTGTCAAGTCCGGGATCTTTTAATATATCAATCACTTGAGTAATGTACATTGTACCCATTAAGTAATTCCCCATTATCCACCATCATGACAACTCCTTCAGCCTTCTGAGACTCCCTTGTCCATTATTCTACTCTCTGCATCCATGTGTACACATTAGTTAACTCTGGCTTATGAATGGGAACATGTAATACTTGTCTTTCTTTTTTCTTTTTTTTGAGACAGTCTCACTTGCTCAGACTAGAATGCAGTGGCCCGATCTCGGCTTACCACAACCTCCGCCTCCAGGGCTCAAGGGACTCTCCCGCCTCAGCCTCCCAAGTAGCTGAAATTACAGGAGCATGCCACTACCACCCGGCTAATTTTTGTATTTCTAGTAGAGACGAGGTTTCACCATGTTGGCCAGGCTGGTCTAGAACTCCTGACCTCAAATGATCCACCCATATTTGTCTTTCTGTTACTGACTTGTTTCACTTAAGATAATGGTCATTTATTCTATCCACGTTGCTGCAAAAGACATGATTTTATTATTTCTTATGACTGAATAGTATTCCATTGTGTATATACACCACATTTTTTTAAATTCAATCATCCATTGATGGACACTAACACTGATTCCATAACTTTGCTAATACTGCTATAAACTTCCCTTTTAGAACTGCTTTTGCTCTATCCTGCAGGTTTGGAACTGTGACGTATCTTTCCTATTTGTCTCAATAATTTTAAATTTCTCTTTTAATTTCTTCATTAAATCATTGGCTATTCAGAAGTATATTGTTTAATTTTGAAGTATTTCTAAAGTTTCTGAGGTTCTTCCTGTTGTTGATTACTATTTTTATACCATTGTGGTCATAAAAGAGATTTTATATTATTTCCACCTTTTCAAATTTGTTAAGATTTGTTTTGTGGCATGTTATATAATCTATGTTGCAGAATATTTTATTGTTCCATGTATAGTTGAGAAGAATGTGTATTCTGCAGTTGTTGGAATGCTCTATATGTGTCCATTAGGTCCATTTGTTCTAAAGTGCAGTTTAAATTTGATATTTATTTGTTGATTTTCTATCTGGATGATATTTCCATTGCTAAAAGTGAAGCCTTGAAGTCTTCAACTATAATTGTATTGCTTTCTATCTCTCCCATTAGATCTAATAATATTTGCTTTACATATTGGGGAGCTGTGTTGTTGGATGCAGGTATATTTACAACTTTTATATCCTCTAACTGACTTAACCTATTTACAATTATATAATGACCTTTTCTGTCCTTTTTTTTTTTTAACAGATTTTTAATTAAAGTCTATTTTTTCTATTGTAAGTATAGCTATTTCTATTGTCCTTTTGTTTCCATTTTCATGGAATATCTTGAATATCTTTGTCCATCCCTTCACTTTCAGTCTACTTGTGTACTAACAGTTGTAAACTGTACTAACAGTTTCAGTCTACTTGTGTACTAACAGAGCGGAATAAGTGGTAAGCACCTCAGTAGGCCATCTTGTTGATGTCACCTTCTGAAGTTTTTAAAACTATATACATTCACTAAACCGATGTAAATATTAATTCGATAAAGTTTACTGGGCACTTTCTACATAACTGTAATTGCCAAGTCCTTGTTATATGTAACAGTCGGCAAACTATGGCTTATGGACCAAATCTGGCCTGTCATGTAGGTTTTCTTGTTGTTTGTTTTATTTTATTTTATTTTATTTGTTTATTTATTTTTGAGACAGAGTCTTGCTCTATCACCCAGGCTGGAGTGCAGTGGCCCTGTCTCAGCTCACTGCAGCCTCCACCACCTGGGTTCCAATGAGTCTCTTGCCTCAGCCTCAGGGGTAGCTGGGATTACAGGCATGTGCCACCATGCGCAGCTATTTTTTGTATTTTTAGTAGAGACGGGATTTCACCGTGTTGTCCAGGCTGGTCTCGAATTCCTGATCTCAGGTGATCTGCCCTCCTTAGCCTCCCAGTGTGCTAGGATTACAGGTGTGAGCCACTGCTCCCAGCCTGTTTTTTGTTTTGTTTTGTTTTGAGATGGAGTCTCCCTTTGTCACGCCCAGGCTGTTGTGCAGTGGCGCAATCTCAGCTCATCGCGACCTCCACCTCCCAGATTCAAGCTATTCTCCCGCCTCAGTCTCCCAGGCAGCTGAGATTACAGGTGCCCACCACGAAGCCTGGGTAATTTTTTTTTTTTGTATTTTTATCAGAGACTGGGTTTTACCGTATTTGCCAGGCTGGTCTCTAACTCCCCACCTCAGGTGATCTGCCCACCTTGGCCTCCCAAAGTGCTGGGATTACAGGCATGAGCCACTGTGCCTGGTCCATGTGTGTTTAGAAATAAAGATTTTGGGACACACTGCTCATTCATTTCTTTCTTATGATTCTCTAAAATTCCAGAATTATAATAGTTGTAGTAGATATTGCATGATCAGCAAAATAAAAATATTTACTATGTGTCTGTTTACCAGAAAAGGTTAGTTAAACCTTCATGTAGAGGATTTTGTGTACATGTAAAAAAGGTAAGATACCAGCTACGGTTTTTAAGATATCCAAATAATATCAATAATAAGTGATACCAAAGTCACAGGTTCTCTTTACCTTTCTCAGTATCTTTACATGCAATCAGGGGGATAGAGCACTGGCAATTCTTAGGCAATTTTTGTGTGAATCAGAAGAAACATTATGTGTAAGCATCCTAGTGCTAATATTAGCACACATTTAAATATTTTATAGATATTTATAAAGAAATTGAGCTAAAACATATCTAGTAACATGCACTGAGCACATATCAAATGCAAATCAGTCGAGTGCTTATACAAACGTGAAAAAGAGATATTATGAGCTTCATTTACTATCTTACTTAAAGTATAGCAATAAAAACCATAATAAATTTAACAACCGAGTCAACCCTTCATAGTCTGAATAGTCTTAAAAATTAGACTTTACTTTTATATCCTGCTCTAGTCAGGTCTCTTGTTTTTAAATTCACAGCTCCACTCCTTCCTATCTGTAAGGTTTTGCTCAGCTTAGGATCTTTAGCATGCTAACAGAGTGGTAGTGATGAAAATATGTGATCATATTAATTGGTGGGAAGAGGTTGGATTCTGGATATAGAGTTTGTCCTTTATATTCACAGGTTCCACATCCACTAATCTGACTAACTGAAGATCAAAATGTTTTTTTAATCCAGAAAATGCTTTGTTTTCTGGAATGTTCTATGTTTTTGAGCCTATGATGGTTACATAGGTACTGAACAAGTAAAGACTTTTCTTTTCCTTGTCATTATTTTCTAAACAATAGAGTTTATCAATTATATTTTCTTATTTTGTTATTTTAGATAGATACCCAATATTGAGGTTGCTGGATGATATGGTAGTTCTGCTTTTAGTTTTTATCTAAATTATTGTAAGTAATCCAGAGAGTGCTTAACATATACAGGAGGTTGTGCATAGGTGATTTGCATATATTATACTATTTATATAATGGACTAGAGCACCCATGAATTTTAGTATCCACAGGGTTTCTGAAACCAAGCCCCTGTGGAGACCAAGGAATGACTGTATTTTTAAGGTAAAGTCAATACAGTTTACTGACTAATAATGTGAAATGTGAGAGGAAAAGAGTCAAGGATAATTTATATATACACTGTTTTTCCTGAAAATCTAAGATGATAGAGCAGCTATTGATTGACATGGTAAAGAATGTGTGGGATCAATTTTAAAGGAATAGATCAGGAGTTTATTTTCAAACACGTTAACACTAACTGCTTAAACTTTAGGTGATTTTATGTCCAGGTACTTAACGCCTTAAAGTACATGGGCAAATGACACCTAGACTTTTCTCAAATAAATGTCTGCATAAGTGCATTTAAACAGGACAGGAAATGTAGGATGACAGAAAGGTGCTTATTTTCCCACACTTTAAAAAATGTCATGAAAGTAAATATCAGAAGCAAAATTAAACATATGTGATAATTTCATGATGCCTCAGTTTTCTATATTAGAACATAAACTAATTTGAATATTTCCTGAGAATATCAGAATGACAGTAAAATGATGTATATTAGAATAAATTGCTTTTATTATATGTGTAGAGACATGAGATGAATATTTCTGGAAATGCATACATAAATTTAAATATATTTTCAAAACAGTAAGTATGTAGCATTTTCCACTATTTCACTATCGTATTTTAAGTCAATTTGATTTCCCAACTGAATGAGCATTCTTAAACCCTTTTACTCATGCAATGAAGAAGTGAAAGGACTGTAATTTATGGCTACATTGTGTAGTTTTCACTGGGGGAAGGAAAGGTGTTATATAGAAATGTATACATTTTTTATTTCCTTAAAATTTCATCTCAGTCACCTTCAATGAATATTATTCGTTCCGTATTACTGTTTTTTTGGACTAAATTAGAAGACTGTAAAGCTGCATTAGGTTTTTCATAAATGGCAAAACAAAACTTCCTTTAAAATAAAATTAAATCAACAAACCAGAGTTCAAGGAAAGTAATAGAAAAGAAGGGTCTGTTCTTTCAGGTTAAATAATAAACTAACGCATTATCTTAAGGAACAAAGTGTTCCAATAAATATTATTTGAAATAAAAGTTTACAAGCTATCCATTTGCAACTTAAATATAATCTGAAATAATAAAATCAGTGGGATTGTATATTTATTACCATCATGCTAGAAATAGAAGAGAATATCTCCCATGAAAAAACTTCTCAGAAGAGCATCACAAACTTCAATTCCTGTCTGGTAGGTGATCACTTAATATATTTAAATTTTAGATTATAATCTCAAAAACAAAACAGAACAAAACTATCCCCTGACCAGGCAAAAGTAAGAAAATGTACACAAAGAACTGTAAAACTTCTATTATTTTATTTGGGCATAAACTGGAGTCTAGAATTATGAGTATTTTGTCATGGTCATTGGACAAAATTATTTGGTTTATAAATACACTTTTTTCATATTTGAAGCACTCAAGTCCAGAAAATGTTCAGTTTCTAATAGGATAATATTGTGAGAGACAGACAGAGTCCTAAAGCAGCAAACTGAGGGTCTGTTGTACTGTTACTACCTCTCCAAACTCTCAATTCTTATATTCATATAATCCACTGATTCTTGGCCTTCTCTACCTCAGTAGTCCTCAACCTTTTTGGCACCAGGGACTAATTTTGGGGAAAACAATTTGAAACTATTCCACCTCGGATCATCAACCATCAGTTAGATCTCATCAGGAGTGTGCAGCCTAGCTCCCTCACATGCGCAGTTCACAATAGCGTGGTTGGCACTTCAGTGAGAATCTAATGCTGCTGCTGATCTGACGGGAGGCAGAGCTCAGGAAATAATACTCTCTTATCGGCCACTCACCTCCCGCAGTGGCACCCATTTCCTAACAGGTCATAGACCAGTACCCGTGTGTCCCAGGGCTTAGGGACCCCTGCTCTATCTCAACACTTCCAGGCAGCTACAAACCAATGATTACCAAATAGTTATGTAATTCCACCTGAAAACATAAATATTTTAACATATGGCAATTTAACATCATAATAAAATGCACAAAACAATATTAAAATATATTGTATTATAAAATGTTTGCATTTTGCCACATAAAAATAATATATTTCTTATATTAATGGTAATCTAATAATTATTTGCCTCAAATTGTTTATTTATGTCTATTTTTAATTTGCAGACTTGACAGCTGTTCAGATTGTATTTTTTAGGATTATTAAATATTCTAAAGTTTTAATTTATACTAATGCAAAAATGTACCTTTGATAAGAAAGTAATAAATATATTAAAATGGGTAGAAAATTAATTTTAAAATAAATTTTAGGGTAAGTGGAAGTTGAAGACACTTTTTTCACTTTTGCATGAATTTTGTTTAGTTTTAGATTTCCCAAAGAAAACAAAATAATTAATCTGCTGCTTACTTTCTCCAATAATTAGCCAAGATTCATAGGTCACATTATTTCTACTCAGCTTAAAACAAAAATATCTACACTGTGATTCTGTGGCCAGAATACTCTTTATTCTGCTAATTTGACAGAAATAAATTATTTATCTGTAATAATAGAATAGTAAAATATAATAGCATTTCATTTATTAAAAAATCCAACTATCTGGAAATCTCCACATCATAAAGTTAACAATTATAAATATCATTTAAAAGGCTTAATGTGCTCTAACATAGTAAAGGTATTTCTCCTTATTTTTTTTTATTGTTTTGTTTCTTGCATAGCCAACCTCAACTTATTTTGTAATTTGAAGATATTTTGTTATCGGAAGTATTATATGTCATATATGATCCATAAATGGCAAAAAAAATTGTTCTTTTAAAATTCTTTCCCTGCCCAATTTGATTTGTGTGTTGTAAGTCACAAAATAAGAGTTTTTTTTTTATTTTTTTTCCATGATTCTTCATGTTTTTGCTCTTGTGTTTCATTTGTTGGTTTCTGTTGGAGGTGTAAATGTTTTTCTCTATTTGATATGCTTTCTGATAACTGAATGTTTGGAAAATTAATAATCAATAACCTATAAATAATTTCAACAATTTATTGAATAATTGAAAGTGAAAATTGATGTTACTTTCAAACATTTGTTTTGTAAATTATTTTTCTGCACAAAGAAGTAAAATTCCCCATTGCTTTTTGGTGGATAATTTTAGTGATTTAATTATGTTCACAGGAATATTTCAAAGGATCAATTTTGCAAAAAAGGTTTAAAAAGAACCTTTCATCTATCTGTTTTTGTGGTTTATATAGAGTTCACCTATAATAAAATTAATAATGTTTTATTATTGCAATCAAAGATGAACACTTCTTTTTTATCATTCTATGGTTAATAACAATATATTTCACAAATGTTACATAATTATGAGCAGTTATTTTATACCATGTTGTTTCATTGTTCTTCACAAACCCACAAGAAAATATCAAGATATTTCACCTTCTTAATTTTATTAGAAACAAAAGTGCTTATTGTGAAAGAGAATTCAAATATTACAGTGCAAATACATCATTTGTGTTTACAAATACATCATTTGTGTTTACCAATACGTGTGACTGGGTTGCAGTTAAAAAAAGTCCATTTCCATTATTAGTGACAAAATATATAAGTATACTTATAGAAAATAATCAAAGTAGTGTTATATTTGTTTTCAAATAGTAAAATGGTATAATTGTACTGACACTTTCCATCAAGACAATCTAATAAGTATCCAATCGTTTATCCTATAAGTAGGTTTATATATATATATATGGATACGTATTATATATATTCTTTCTTTCACATGTTGTGATGCTTATTTTAATGTGTCACCTTGGCTAGGCTACAGTATTCAGTTATTCAACTGAACACCAATATAGGTGTTGCTCTGAAAATATTTTGCAGATGTGTCTAACATTTATCGTTAGGTGACTTTGAGTGAACAAGATTAACCTTGATAATCTGGGTTGGCCTCATCTAATCAATTGAAAGACCTTAAGAGCAAAAACTGAGGTTTCCCTGAGGAAGAAGTTATGCAAGCTGACTGCAGCTTTAGCTCCTAACCCAGAGTTTCCAGTTTTCCAGTCTGTGGCTGGCCCATCCCACAGATTTGCCTAAACGGACCCCAACAATTGTATAAAATAATTTCTTGAAAAAAACCTCGCAACTCTCCCTCTCACTTTCTCTACAAACACACACACACACACACACACACACACACACACACAAAATGTTAGTTTAGTATAACCCAAACTGATACACATGTTTTCTACACTTATTTGGTAATAATTAGAAAAATGCAATCTGTCAGTCATCGTTTCTTTATGATTCTGATGGTTGAGAAAAGTGTTTTAATATGGCACAGACAGGAACCAAGCTCATAAATGTCACAACTAAAATCATGCAAACTCATTTGTAAATGTTTGTATGCATTGGGAGCTAGTAAGCTATGTCGTCATTAAACAAAACAAATAAGTCAATTATTCATATAAATAATGTTCCCCTATATTTTAATTACCAAATCCAATTTAAAAATTCACTTCAGTGATTTGGAGATGGAACAATAAAAATACTTAACACAGAATGGAGATATTAAGTAGTTTTACCGCAAACATTGCAAAAAGATTTTTCTTATCTAATTATAAACCTGTAAAAACATATTATTGTAAATAATTACAAATTAAAACTGTATCTGTTCTTTACATCCTCAATTTATTATAATACTGTGTGTTAGTTGTATATAATACCTACTATCTTGATAATGTTTAATTATAAGACAACAAAGTAGGAGGTAGAATTATCAACTTTGGGTTATATAATTCTTTAAAATAAATGAATGTAAGATGTCTGCTGGTCATCAGTTACATAATCAGCAAATATAAACATTCAACTACATAACAAAATTAAAATATGTTATAAAGTTTACTATGTTTTTCATCCATATATTAGATTACAATATTGCTTCTTCTTGATTTCTTGATCATTATAGAAACCCATAGGAGGCCAAATTATTACAGATTGAATGGAATGAAATAGAATTATACTTCCCTTGGTAAGTATTTAAACACGGTAACAAACTAACAAAATATTTATTCTCAGACAATACCTTTTGCTGTCTTCACATATCATAATACATTCTTAATTACAGACATACATTATTGACTCTGAAGAGACAATTCCACATATGAAAGTATTCAAGAAAACTAAAATATATAATGGGAAGTTTGTATGTAAGAAAAAGTACAATAACTGATTATAGAAATTTTACTTCATTTTTTGGGGAAAAATCAGATATTACCCAGTATTTAGGCATTTTAAGATAGTTTATATTAGTATGATGACTCTTTAAATGGTTCTGTTTCCATTGGCCATAATATACATGATGATGATGAAATCTCACTCTCAATCATGAAGCATTTTTTTCCTTTTAATAAAATTAATGAGGAAAATACTTATGGTGATATCTAATATTAATAAATACAACTAGTATAACATGTATATATTGCAGTACAAGATAGTGAAAACATATCCAATGCAGTAGTAGGGTAGTATTACTACATTATATATATGTACATACATATAATTCCATATATATTATATATAATGTGTATATATATATGTAATGTTATATTTGCAAATAATGGAAATACGACAAAGAGTTGATTTTGAAAGGTCTAGAGAGCATTCTTAATTATGAAACTAAAGATTCTGGAGAGTAGAAAATAATTTTGATCCTTAAATTTTCTTTCATGTTTAGAAAGCATGTTGAAAAACCTTAGATTATCTAATTTTTATGTCAGAATTATATCCTACCTCCAACAGACTTTCTTCCTTAAATTATTTAAATAATATTTTACTTTCTGGATATTCATGTGTGTTTTTACCATCATTGTAAGATAGCTATTTCCAGCATTAAGTGAAATTTTGCAACCTTTCTTTTTGCAGTTTTTATTTATTCAATAAATATTTCTTAAAGGACTACCATGTCTGAGGGAATATTTCTAGAAAAGCAGTGATGAAAAATTTAAAGTCATTATTCCTATTCAGCTTAAGTTTTTGTAGAAATCTGTAAGAACTAATAATCAATGAACCAACTGATCAATAATCTAAAATGGTGGCAAGTGCATCATGGTAAGAGAATAAGAGAGTTACTAAGCAAGTGGAGGCATATTTACTCTAGAAGGGGAGATTTGTGAAAATCTTCACCAAAGAAGAGATATGTGACTTGTAAGACTGGATATAGCATAAATATGTCTTTTAGATTAAGAGAAGAATATTTTGAAAAAGGGAAACATCATGTGCTTGCCACAATCATTTTGTTGCTTTTGCGGCTAATACTTTCGTTTCTTCTTTGACCTTGATTTTAATGCATATCCACTGGGTCACAATTATACAGTTTGAAATAATTAATAAAGTATTGAAAAAGAAACTATTATACAATAGTTACACTTTATACTTTTTTATGATATTATGACAATATATCAATATATTTTTCATCATGTGAAAAATAAAAGACTCTTGAAAGGATGGCACACTGATTTCTAAATTAATTTCTTATTGTACCCCTAAAGAGACAGAATGGTCATAGCAGCTTGTTTCTTTAAGGTTAACAGCAGAGTCTTTCAAAATAGTCAGCTATGGCAGAATCTTAAGCAATGCAAAGCACTCATAAGAGTGACAGCCTGTCTGCTTTTCTATGTTCTATTGGTTGCAAGAAATTCACAGTGTCCACCTTCACTCAAGATGAGGGTGCTGAACAAAGGAGTGAATCATCAGAGTTATATCCTAGCACCTTTTATTTCCTCGTCAATCATGTAAATTCATTCATTCTTTAATTTTGCGAAAAAAGTTAGCTTTTGTTAAATTTAAGCAGAGAATCTATAGCTATCTCATATTGCATTTCATATTTTCAAGTGCTAAAATTTTTCATAGGTAAACATTTTTTAAAGTATAATCAATATCTATAGTCAGGATATTTTCTTATTTCATCAGATGAACTTAATCACGTGTTGTTTTCTGTCTTCCATTATTTAAAGATAGGATATTACAAAGACACTGTGTGTTCATGTGTGTTTATACACATATTTGTGTATATATACATTCTTTTCCTTTTGCTATACATTTTTCTTTTGTTTATCATCAACATTGTAACAGAAAGGGTTGAAATTAACTTACAAAGATATTCAAATATCAAAGATTAATTGCCACATTTACTACCAGCTGAAGTTCTCACAAGTTGGAAGTCACCCCAATTTGTGTATCAGCAGTGCTTAGTGCACAGACAGCATTGAAGGTTTATTTGTTGAACTGAACTACAAAGACAAAAGGTAAGTGAGATTTTCTTTCAAAAGTTTAAAAGGGTGAAATACTGTTTATTTGGGCACATTATATTCTCACTGATTAGAATGCTGGATAAGCAATTTTAAGTAAGAAGAAAATTTGTTTACTCATAAATCATTTGTCTTATGTTTTCACGAGTGTGGTGTGTGTTTTTAAATGACAGGAAACCAGTGTTTCTCAAAATGTAGTTTGTTCTTTAAACCTACATCACTAAATGTACTTAATCAGAAACATCATGGTTTGGCATATAGAAGCTGGCACTACAACAAATTTACAATCTTCCAAATGATTAATGTAAACAATATTTTGAAGGACATTTATGGGACTAAATTATATGCACTGCACAAACTATGTCATATAAATAAAATTGATTTTTATTATTCTCACTATATTGACAGGGGCAGAAAATCTACATTGAAGACATGGTCTGAGGAAAGGCAGAAAAGACATAACTATTGATTCTGTACTCAATATTTCCAACATGGTATGACTCTACAGTGCATAACATTCTTAAACCAGACTAATTTATAATGACGTAAAAGAATATAATTAAAATTCACACTGCTTTATCTACATACAAAAACTAGAAGATGCATTTCTTACCATTCTAGTTAATAATGTTTGCTGGGGGATATGTTAAAAGGCACTATTGTCAATGAGTATTTCATTTTTAGCTGTCACCAAAAATAAAAAAAAAAGTGAATAAAATAATATGTATATTTCTAAAATGTACACTGACATTTCATATTGAATCTATTATGATGGTTTATTTAATGCATCATTTTTCTCAAAACATGTTTATATTCTAGAATTAAATGTCACACAATAGCTCTTCTGGAAGTCTTTTATTGAGTAACTTGTAAACAAGCTAAGTTTATCTGAAATTGAACATCTCTGAAATTTAGGTAGAAGAAGCAGGCCAGCTTTCAACATAGCAAAAAAGCAACATAGCTTTAACTGTTATTAATATGTGGGCTTTATTTACCAAAATAGCAATTTTCATTGTATTTTATATCTGTGTGTCTGTGTGATGAAGATTAATGTTAGCATATAGATTAGAATTAGATTTTCAGTTTGGTGTAGAAAAAAAAAACTTAAAGTTTTCTAATGAAAATTTACAAAGGCATTACAAAGAAACCTTCATAGGTATGTCCTGTCCTCTGATAGATCCCATTCGGATTTAATATGTTTTAAATAAAGACTCAGGAGTTGGCTTCTGGGACATTCTTCCTTTTGTGGTATGAAACTCTTAAGTGGGATTATTCAGCCAATGGCATTAAACTTTGTGCTTGTATTGTTAAGACATTGAAATATTCTTTACTCATTGATATCAGACACTGTCTTTAGTCTCTTGAGTGCCTCTTCTGTTACTCTATCTGTCCTATTTTCTAATAACTCTATCTGTCCTATTTTCTAATAACCTCCCAGTTTTCCCCACGATCCATTAACAGTTGAGCCGTCAAGGAATCCCCATGACTGTATTTCAGAAGTTCTGAAGACTCAGTACTTCAGGCGTCATTCATTTTAAATGACAAAAGTCAATGCAATTATTTTCTTAAATTTTAGGCTACTCTGACTACCCAGGGAGACCTAAGACAGCCAACTTCATTTCCAAGGACCCTCCCCTCAGAGCTTGGGCAGACCACTTTCGACATTGGTAAAGAAGAACATTTATAAATACTACCTTTCTTCTTCAGTTTCCCTAGTCAGAGCAGGCTCAGATGCCAGCAACAATGATGGAATCCCTTTAGGCAAATACCTAACACTAGGTATTTAACAATACCTTGTTAAACTTATGCTAATTTTAATTTTTTAAAAAACTTTTGCTTGTGCAAATAAATTATTATTAGATCATTTATTCTGTTACAATATAATCTTTACCTCCCTTTCATTTCCATCATGTCCTTTTATACTTTTTTTTTTTTTGAGATGGAGTCTCACTCTGTCACCCAGACTGGAGTGCAGTCATGCAATCTTGGCTCACTGCAACCTCCACCTCCCGGGTTCAAGTGATTCTCCTACCTTAGCCTCCCCAGTAAGTGAGATTACAGGCATGTGCCACTTATTCCTGGCTAATTTGGTATTTTTAGTAGAGGTGAGATTTTGCCATGTTGGCTGGTCTGGTTTCAAACTCCTGACCTCAAATGATCCACCCACTTCAGCCTCTCGAAGTGCTGGGATTACAGGCGTGAGCCACCATGCCCGCCCTTCCTTTTATACTTCTTCATCTTTGAACTCAATACCTTATATCTTCCCTAATTTGTTGTGTATATATCTGATTCTGCTCTTGGATTATAAGTCTCTCTAGAATAGATGAACTTTAATTATAATTTCACTAAAGCTATAGCTCTTAGATGCTCAGCATATGCTTTCAGAATAAAAATAAACTAATTGAATAATTGTGTCTTTAACACTGGGTAAGTATAATGTCTCACTTTTAAGTATTTTAATTTTAAAAACTGCAATTGAATTCCCAAATCTCTCTACTATGTGCTGCTACATTGACCAAGATAGAAGCATATGGATATATTTTCAAAATGCATCATTCATTATGAGGTTATGTTTACAGCAATTCAACAATGTGATGGGCTTCTCACTCTCTTCAGCTTCTTGTTGATTTTTATTAGCTAATGTGACATTCAAAAATCAGAACACAATATCAAAGAAATAGACCAAGGAGAAAGAATCAAATGTATCAAAAAAGAAGAATCTTGTTAATTGAATTGCATTTGCATCCCCTTGTTGTGTGATTTAATTAGAATTTGATTACTAGTTCAGAAATCTAAGATGCTATACAAGCAAACATTTATATTACAATTTAGACTACAATTTATTATCATAAAAATTTCATTATTTTCAATAGTGGGCTACTTTTTTCACATTTTACCTTACTTTATGTGGATCCTTTGTGATTGGCACTTGCCCATAATCTGGACTACTAGGGAGGTTGAGGCAGGAAGATTGCTTGAGCCGAGGAGTTCAAGGCCAGCCTGGACAACACAGTGAAAACCCATTTAAAAAAAATTAAAAATTATCAAATTGAATCTACAGTGATCACAAGTACATGATATTAATTAGATTAAAATTACATTCTGTCTTTAGTTGTTTGCATATGTAAAATCCCTATCATTTATACAATATTTTCTTTCTTGACTATTTTTAATGTGATGTAATTTGCCAAACTAAAATATGTGTGTGTTATGAATATACACACACATACACACATATATATACACATATTTATCTATCTAGATACATATATAATACACATATACAAATTTTTACCTATTTTAAATCTTTTAACTATAAGTAGGATATATTCTCATTTCATAAGTACATATTTATATAATTTTAATTAGGTAAAATTCAAATATCTGAGCAAAATATTTGTACTACCAAATGTAAATGGATGTACTCTAATTCAATATACTTGCTAAATCAACTTTTTATGGAGGTAATTTGCTAAATAAACATAAATTTATCAAAGTCTTCTTATGTTCTTCGCATGGTGTTAGGCATGGATGATGTGTCCAGGAACAAGACAAATGTGGTACCTGCTCTGGTATTGTTTCTAATCCAGGAAGTTCTCTTTAATTTCAAGGCCTCCAACCAACTCAATTATTCAACAATTAGTAAGGATTATGTTAGATGCAAGGGATAGAACAGGGAATAAAGCAAGTAAATGTGCTATATTTCGTAAGTGTTGTAGTGTGAGAGGAGACAGAAAATAAATAATTACATTAGGTAGTATATTTAAAAGATAAACATGCTATGGGAAAAAAATGTAATAGAGTAAGTGGGGAGGATTATACTGAGAGTCTTGTGATTTTAAAAGTAGTCAGATGAAACTACGCTGATTAGGTGAAAGATGAGCAAAAATGGAAGGAAATGAGGCAATGTGTCATGGGTATTTGGAAGAGTCAACAGCCAGTACAAAGACGGAGAGCCATGGGGAACCCTGGAGCATTGGAAAACGAGTGAAGCCCACCTAAACAGAAATGGATAATCAAGGAAGACAGTAGTATACAATAATGTCACAGACAGAAATTAACCCTACATATTATAGATTTTACAAACTATTTTATAGACTTTTATTTTACTCTAAGTAAAATGAGAAGATGACGTGGATGAACATACATTTATAAATGATAACTTTGGCAACTATGCTAAGAACTGACTGTAGCAAGAAAAGAATTTAGTAGGTAGACTAGTTAGCAGATCACTATAACTACTCAAGTTAAAGATAATAGCTTTTTCTAGGATGAAAACAGTGGTGGAAGTGGGAGGTAGATTCATCCTGCTATATTTTTCAAGGAAGAGTCAGGCAGATTTGTTGATATATTAGATTTAAAATGTGACAGAAAGAGAAGACCAGAGGCAATTTAAAGATGCTTAATCACAAACTGAAATGATGGAGCTACCACAGTCTAAGGTGGAGAAAAGGGAGCATGGAACAGGTTGACCTGCCTGATTGGAAATTTAGATTTTGACATCTTAATTTTGAGATAACCAAGCGACTAAAGTTGACACTTTTAACAATAAGAGATTTGGGGCACTGACCCACTAAATAGTTGAAAATTTGTGTTATTTTTGACTTTCCAAAAACTTAACTAATGATTGCATACATTTGACCAGAAGCCTTACCAATAACAAATAGTAGATGGACACATATATTGTATGTTATGCGTACTATATACTGTATACTTTCAAAAAAATTAAGCTGGAGAAAAGGAAATGTTACAAAAATCATAAGGAGGAAAAATATATTTGCAATTTATTAAGTAAAATGGATCATCACAAAGGTCTTCATTCTCATCATCTTCAAGTTAAATATGCTGAGGAGTAGGAAGAGACAGGGTTGGTCATACTGTCTCAGGAGTGACAGAGGGAGAAGAAAATTTATGTGTAAGTGGATACACATAGTTCAAACCTGTGCTGTTCAAGGATCAACTGCATATTGAATATTATTTGGGTAAACAAGGTGAATTTTAAGGGAGAACTATGAGCCTAAGATATTTATTTTAGAGTCAGATAAATTTACCAAGTGAGTGAATGTGGCTAGAGAAGTCTAAGATCTGAGATCAGAATCCTACTCCTGTGTTAAGCAAAGAGGCAGATAAAAAGGTGAGAATGAAGTAGAAAGGGGCAGGTACTAAGAAAAAAAAAAAAGAGGAGCAAGAAAATGTGGATTCTTGAAAGCAGGGCCAAGAAAGTGTTTCTAAAAGAGAGTGATAAAATATTAAATAATGTTTAGAAGGTGAGATGGTTAATAGTGAGTGTCAACTTGATTGGATTGAGGGATGCAAAGTATTGTTTCTGGATGTGTCTGTAAGAGTGTTGCCAAAGGAGAATAACATTTGAGTCAGTGAACTGGGAGAGGTAGACCCACCCTCAGTCTGGGTGGGCACCACCTAATCAGCTGCCAGCATGGCTAGAATAAAGCAGGCAGAAGAAGTTGGAAAGAGCAAGCTTGCTGAGTCTTCTGACCTTCCTCTTTCTCCCTTGTTGGATGCTTCCTGCCGTTGGACATTGGACTCCAAGTTCTTCAGCTTTTGGACTCGTGGACTTACACCAGTGGTTTGCCAAGACCTCTTGGGCCTTTGGCCACAGACTGAAGGCTACACTGTTGGCTTCCCTACTTTTGACGTTTTGAGACTCAGACTGGCTTCCTTAATCCTCAGCTTGTAGATGGCCAATTGTGGAACTTCACCTTGTGATCCTGTGAGTCAATACTCCTTAATAAATTCTCCTTCATATATGCATCTATCCTTTTAGTTCTGTCCCTCTAGAGAACCCTGACTAATAGAGAATGCAAATGAGATGAAGACCATGAACAGAACGTTGAACTTAGCATGTAGAAGTCAGTTCAGATTTTCACAAGAGCAATAAACCTGGAGTAGGATGAGTACAGAGCAATTCAGTGGTTTAGTAGAGAATGAGAGGAGGGAAATTAGAGAAAAGTAACAATTATTTTAAGGATTTGAAAAATGATGGGCCATTCTTCCCAATTCTGTACTCAATAGTAGGTAAACAACAGCTGTCTCACATATTCAAAACATATGAATATTAAGTGTGTAAACCTTTTTGGGAGCAACTGAGAATTTTGTGAGTAAAGTCTACAAAATCATTTCATATCAACCTCCACCACTTACATATTAAAAGATTGTGTGTCTTCACCTGGAGCTTCACTTACCTTTTAAAAACACAAAATTTTTTCAGCTAATATTGCATGTAGTCACATTTGTCAACGTCTACCTACTTAATTCTCAGGATAAATCCTTTCACTGAGTTCCAGAATGACTCAGAATAAATGTTCCTATATTTCTTTTGTTGTTCTCATCCTCTTTACTGAGTTCCAGTTACAGTTTGGAATCATTTTCTTTGAAGACTATTATCCAGTTAGCAGTAGAGGTGATTTTTTATTGGCTTTATCTCTATGGAAAGTTCATCATTGGACATCAATATGGTGTGAGTTATGGTTCTGTAATTTTTGTGTTTTTTTTTCTGAATGTTTTCCCTGTCTACATATTTTGAAAGAAACCTGGAATATGTGCCTGGATCTACATATACCCAGGGAATTGAACTTTATTATATGCATTTCAAAATACAATTAAAAAATTCTCCACTTGGAGAATTTAGAAAAGTATTTAAAACAGCATAATTACTTCAGAGGAAAGTGGAGGAAGAGGAGCAGAGAAACATGCACGTATATAATAGAATAGTGGTTAAGAATAAAACAAAAATAGATTGCAACAATTCTCAGAAAACACAAGAGGATTACCCAATGTCATATTTATGGTCATGAAATATATGACATAAGTATATTTTATACATTTTAGTAAGGTAGATGTTATTAGCAAACACAATGAGATCGATTTTGTCTGACTGGTGGAGAGAAAAATATGCAGTAAAAAAAGGTAATTAAAGAATAAACAGAGTTTAATTAGAGAAGTCAAATAGGCAGCTTTGAGGTAAACTTTGTATTAATATGTTTTCATACTGCTGACAGATTCATACCTGAGACTGAGCAATTTAAAAAAGACAGAGTTTAATGGATTTAATTTGATTGTCTGGGGATGCTCACAATCATGGTGGAAGGTGAAAGGCACATCTCACATGGTGGCAGACAAGAGAAGAGAACTTGTGCAGGGAAACTCCCCTTTATAAAACCATCCGATCTCATGAAACTTATTCACTATCATGAGAATAGCATGGGAAAGACCCAATCCCATGATTCAATTACCTCCCACTGGGTCCCTCCCACAACACATGGGAATTGTGGGAGCTACAATTCAAAGTGAGATTTGGATGGGGACACCACCAAACTGTATCATTCCACCCCATCACCTCCCAAATCTCATGTCCTCACATTTCAAAACAAATCATGCCTTCCCAACAGCCCCCCAAAGTCTTAACTGATTTCATCATTAACTGAAAAGTCCACAGTCCAAAGTCTCATCTGAGACAAGGCAATTATCTCCCACCCATAAGCCTGTAAAATCAAAAGCAAGTTAGTTTCTTCCTAGAGGCAATGGGGGTACAGGCATTGGGTAAATACAGCCATTTGAAATGGGAGAAATTGGCCAAAACAAGGAGTTTGCAGGCCCCTTGCAAGTCTGGAATCCAGCAGGTCAGTCAAATCTTAAAGCTCCAAAATGATCTCCTTTGACTCCACATCTCACATCCCCGTCACACTGATGCAAGAGGGTGGGTTCCCATGGTCTTAGGCAGTTCCATCCCTGTGGCTTTGCAAGGTACAGCTTCCCTCCTGGCTGCTTTCATGAACTGGTATTGAGTGTCCGTGGCTTTTCTAGATGCATGGTGTAAGCTGTCAGTGGACCTACCTTTCTGGGGTCTGGAGGTTTAATGGACTCAGTTCTATGTAGCTGGGGGGGCCTCACAATCATGATAGAAGGAGAAAGGTATGTCTTACATGGTGGCAGACAAGAGAAGAGAACTTGTGCAAGGAAACTCCCCTTTATAAAACCTTCAGATCTCATGAGACTTATTCACTATCATGAGAATAGCATGGGAAAAACCTGCCCCTATGATTCAATTACCTCTCAGCAACTCCCTGCCACAACATGTGGGATTAGTAAGAGCTACAATTCAAGATTAGATTTGGGTGGGGCATAGCCAAACCATATCAGCTTCATCTAAGCAGCAACTATATATACTTTATTCACTATATATCCCTAGTACCTATCACCAAGACTAGTAAAGTAGAAGCACATTAATATTTGTTGATTAAAAGAGTAAGAGAAAGAAGACTTTCTCAGGAACTTTATGCAGTAATTATCATTTTTATTTAATAACCTGAGAAATTCCAGGGCTCTTAAGTCCTTGTCTACATTTAGAAATAAATAACTCTTCTGGCAATCACTGATTGTATGTTTGAGAGATCAAATATAACTTGATGTTTTATATCAGAAAGGCATCTTTGATAATATAGCAATTTAACAAATATAATATGACAGATGATAAATAAAGAGAAGTAAAAATAACCAATCAAAATAAATACTGTTAATGTTAATATATTTTAGCCTTAAATATTTTAACTCATAAAGAATATTTTAATTTTTTAAGACTAAAATAAGTAAATAAAATAAAATGAAATAATTTTTCTATCCATTTATAAATTCTAGTCATGTTTTTAAGCAATATACAGTTAATATTAACATAATGTTTGTAATTAATTTAGATAAGCTATTAATCAAAAACAGCCTGTGTCATTAATATGTGTTTTCTTTGTTGTTAATTAAACCCCTATCAAGCACTAATTGCAATTACTCTAGAGAATCCTCAACATATTTATACTTGTGTTCTACTAGAGAAAATGTGTCTGAGTAGCAAAATTATTTAAAATAAAAGTACTAATATCATAAAATATATTTAGTAGGCAAAAATACTTTTGAATAAATTCTCTTGAGCCATTTTAGTAACAAGTTTTGGTCTTTTCTAGATTTATCAAGCTTGTTTCTGAATTTTGTAGCCACTAAAAATAAAACAACATGATTATTTTGAAATAAAAATATTTTCATTCATATATTTATCTGCTTTTTGGAGACAGATTATGCTCATCTCTATTGACCAGTATGCTTCTTAAATTTAGGTTTTTTAGCAGTGAATAACTCATCTAACCAGAATTATATTTTAATACTAAAATTTTGAAAACCTACTCATTGATTGCAAACTATAAAAATGTAGTCCCTATGTAAAGTAGACATATTTACTTGGATTATTATGTGGAAAAAATTTAAATAATATTGTCATCCTTTCATTGTATTTCTACATAAAGTATAATATGGACAATAAAATTATCCACCTGTGGGTCTCTTATCTCAGTCACGTAGAGCAGATGGAAGAATAGAAATTCTCTGACCATCCATAGGTAATACTGCTGCTTTTATCAACTCTTTCAGAGTTATATATTACATTAGATTCAATGACATTCAAATCTTTGGACACTGATTCTAAAATAATACCAACTCCTTGATATTCCAGAATGTACCTATTGTCCATGGATCAGAGTGAACATTATGGAATGAGGTGACAAGTGGGGTTTCGATCAAAACGTGGTAGGCTAGATCATATCTATCACCCATGGTATATTTATTTCCCCATACCTTGGGTTTATTATTATGATAAATATTTTTACCAACTGGAAGAACATCTACAATGTCATCCTGACACAGAGATAATGGTTATGGTGGTAGAAAAAGTCAAGACGAAAAATTTGGAACTCTCACTAACTACCAAAATAACAGATAGCGAATCAATTCCAATGCTCTAACTTCAAGGGAATTATAAGAATTAGTGTCATGTTGAAGGATTGTAAGGCTCAAGGCTATTGAGTCTTCTCAGATCCACATTTCCACTGTCTAGGGATAGATTATTTGAGAATGGCAGTGAATTGTTTTAAGATTAATCATCTGTAAATGCAATTATAGCTATTATTTGTGAGGTGAATTTATTTGCTTGAACAAATCAAACAGTCCTTGGCAATCAGTATGCAGTTTTTAGGATGGAAAATACTGTCATATTTAGTGCAAGAAATGGAGAATATTATAAGAGTATTATGACATGCTGGCTTTTATCTGGAATAGATAGCAATACACGTTTTCCACCATGCCTCAAAGTTCACTTGGCTGTATCCTATTATAAGTTCAATGTGCCTTTGTCATATCTGTATCCTATTATAAGTTCAATGTGCCTTTGTCATATCAATTACTACAATTCATTATTTAGTTTAAATAATGTTATTTGGACCTGTATATCAGTTCTTAATTTCTTTTACAAGATATATGCATGCTAAAGGTCTGCTACAAACATTATGACCTGCTACCTTGATGAATTTAGTTGTTTCTTTGCTTAAGAGATGCTAGATATCCCCTCCAAAGTGAACAGCTCTGCACCTTGAATCTTCTATCATTACAAAGTTGGGATATAGGAGGTGATTTCCTTGGATTCTTGAAGACAAAATATTTCTAATGCTCTCATTTATCCCCTAAATGGCCTAAAAGATTGGCTGCTTTGAGTGGGTTTTAGAGCAAGACAAGATTTTCCAGCTGGTTTGGGCAATACTGAAAGCATCATTGCCATGCAGTACTTATGGCTCAGAATATCACAATGTCTGTAAGGGAAAAGGAAGTCGTAAAGAGGCCATAAAAATCCCTGATAACATAATTACAGTGAAGTTCCCTAGGTTTTGGAGTCAAGCATCTAAAAAATAACTTCAAAAAAAAAACAAAACAAAACAGATTTTGTCCTAGCCAAGACTAAAGACTGAGTGAATAACCATGGAACATTAGGGGATATGGCATCTGACCTGCTTGGGTGCTATATGATCTATCTAATATGCTTTGTACCTCTACCTGCATTCTAACATCTGGTTGATGCATATTCAGTCACATAAGCAGCATCCTTACTCTCTCCCATGTGATGTCAAGTTCAATTGCTTAGGACTAGTTTACCAATTTTTTTAATTTAAGAATTTTTAATACAAACTATTTAAAAATAAAATTTAAAAGACTATAATCTGGTTTACAGATTATTCTTCATGGCATTCTGAAACTAGTTGGAAGAACAGTATATCTATGGTTCAACTGAATGCAAAGGTGATCTCAAACCTAAAGGGAACAAATTTGTGAAGAATACATTATTGCTAATTTGTGTGGAATAAAGAGGTTGAGAAAAAAACTGGGATAAATTCTCATATATATTCCATGTAAATAGATTCTTTAACCAAAACATTCACAGAGAAAAGATAAAATCTATAAATAAACTGATTCATATTTTTTTAAAAAAGAGATTAAGGTAAACATCTGCACTAATGCATCAGAAGTAACTAAAGGCTGTGAAGCAAGAACTTGGAAGAAATAAAACTGGAAGGCTGGTGAGAAAGACATTGGAATTTTTTGAGTGATAACTACCCAAAACAGTCTTAATTTGTAAGAATATCTTTTTCCCACATGAATTCTCTCCATAGAGCCTTGCTGTGGAACTAGATCACTGTAAAGATGATGTCAGTAACTCTCGGCTTCCAGCTTGTGTGATAGGCATATGCACAAAAATAGGTAGAATGGTGACAATGGAGACTGTGAATTGAGTAAACAATAGAGATTGTCCACATCCAGGCCAATCAAGTTACAAGTTCTTCCTAGTGCTCGAGTTGCCAATGGCAGGGAACAACCTGAGCACCTGATATGGTACCATAAACTAGAGTGGACAAACCAACTCTTCGGTATCAAATTGATTACACTGAATCTTTTCTTCAATAAAGGGTCAGTAATATGTTCTCATGGAAAGAGATACTATGTTTGGATTGGATTCTTTTATCTATCATAATTCCAATTATCTATGTAACAAAATCTCCTAAACTGGGCAGTTCATTTCTAAGTCATGTGGTGTCTGCTTGGATGGGCTTGACTGGAGTATCCACTACAAAGTTGGCTTCCTTATTCACATATCTGTTTCCTTGGTGTTCCTTAGTGTCTCTCTCCCTCTCTCCCTCGCTCTCTCTCTCCCTCTCCCCATCCCTCCCTTTCAATCTCTTTCCCTCCATGTAAAACAATCTAGAGAATAGATGCCATATGGAGAGAGGCATCTATTCTCTAGATCCTTTCTACATGCTTTGGGCTTTTCACAGTTCAACAGTTTTAGGGTTGTCAATCTTCTTAAAGGTGGTTGATTTCCTAGATAAATTGTTTCAGTGGTCCAAAAGCATAAACTCCATGAATTCTAAGCAGAAGCCATGAGGTTTATTATGAATAAGTCTCAGGCATGCAAGATATAACTTCAGCTGCTTCTCCTGGAGAATCAAGTTCCTATGGACAAAAAGTGGAAGGAAAGGATAAACCACTTCTCTCAATTGCAAAATTGCATCCACATACCAGAAGGGAAGAAATTATTTGTGGCTGTCTTACAGATGAGCTACCATAACCTCTTTTTTCTGCCAACAATAGCATATGTTATTCAACATAACAGTACCCACACAATCAATCAGTGAAAAAATACTATTTTTGTTATGTACAAAATATGCAGAAGATAACCTTATTGAAAAGAGAAATGGCTTATTGAAGACGCAGCTATGGTTTTAGATGGATTTTTTTTTCAAAATTGAGATTATATGCCTGTTTTTTTTTTTTTCAAAATTGAGGTTAAAGCACCCCCACTACTTATCAATAGTGAGCTTCCTCATATAACTAGGATATATGTATTTATATATCAAGAGACAGAAATTAGAATGGAATCTCTTACTATTGCACCCATTGAGCCTTTCATGAACACTTTGTTTCCTTTTCCTAAAATTCTGCATTCTGCATTTGTGAAGATACAATATTCAAAAGAGAAATGCCCTGTCCAGAGATATACAATAATTCCACTTAAATGGAAAGAAAACTACCTCCCAGACTTTTGATTCCCTTCCATCTCTGAGTGAGAAGAAATCAAGGGAGGTTATAGTTTTTGACTGGGGTGATTGATCTTAATCATCTAAATCAAATAAAGTTGTTTTTATACGACAAAGGGAGGAAAAGAAATATAACATAGGAATCTCCTAACGAAAGTTAACTTTAGTTTTATACAAGTTTGACCTCTAAAGGTTTATAATTGCTGAAAAATCAAAACTTCCATATTCAACACAAATTCTCTTTTTTTTGTGATCTCAACATTTTACTCTACATGCTGAAGAATATAATGATGGTACCAGAACTAAAACCAGAGATGAGGTATCACCTAGATCTCCTAAACTTCAACCTGAATGCAGCAAGATATATATTTGTATACTGTTTGTTTGCTTGCCTATCTTTCCTTCCTTCCTCCCTCCCTTCTCCCTCCCTCCCTCCCTCCCTCCTTCCTTCCTTCCTTCCTTCCTTCTTTCCTCCCTTCCTTCCTTCCTTCTTTCCTCCCTTCCTTCCTTCCTTCTCTTTAGAAAGGGAGTTAATTCTTATTCAGTTTTGTGAGGAATCGTTTCAAAGAGATTATTCTCTTTTTTTTCTTGTAAATGTACATTGCATATATTTATGGGGCACAAAGTAATATTAAGATTTACGAATACAATGTAGAATATATCAAGCTAATTAACATATCCATCACCTCAAATACTTACCATTTTTTAATGGTGAGAACATTTGAAATTTACTGTTTTAGTTATTTTGAAATGTACAACAGATTGTTATTTATTATATTCACTGTGCTGTGCAATAGATCTCAAAAAAAAAAAAATCCAAAGTATTCCTCCTTTCTGAGGCTTTGTGCCGTTTGGCCATCCCTCCATTTCTCTGTCGACCACTACCCCCTCCCTCAGCCTCTGCCTCTAGCAACCACCATTCTATTCTTGCCTTCTAAGAGTTTGATTGTTTTAGATCCCACATATTTGAAGACTTGTACTATTTATCTTTCTGTTCCTGGCTTATTTGACATAACATATTGTTCTCCAATTCCATCCATATTGTTGTAAATGGCGAAACTTCTTGTTCAAAGCTAAATAGTATTTCATTGTGTATATATAGTACATTTTCTTAACCCATTTGTCTGTTGATGGACACTTGATTTCATAACTTGGCTATTGTTGAGAGTGCCGTGTTTTATTAGGAATGTATTTTGTTTGCTTTTATAAATGGAATTGAAACCTAGAAAGAATGGTGGAAATTGATTTTGGCATCCCATAATATGGAACAGACTGGATATTTCTCTTCATTTTGGTGCAAAACAACTGAATCCTCTTCTTATGTATGGAGACTGTCCCTACTATAGAAGTTTTTGTCAGACATAAATGCTCACATGGAGCTTTGAATCTTTCTTAGTGATTAAAATAAGCAGGCAAACCTGCACATATACAAAATGAATCTAAAATAGTAGTTAAAATTATAAAAATAAAATAAAATAAGCAGGGACAATGAAGATATTCAACAGCGGCAATGATGGCAGCCATATCAATTTTGAGGGACATCTGTAGCAAAGGTACCAGCATAGGCAATTATGCTTGGTGATATTTGTAGTGGTGACGAAAGCTGAGGCAACCTGTGTATATTTGTGGTGAGATGGTACTTGTAGATTGCTTCTATCATGATTGTGACAGCAGCTCTTATTCTTTAGAATCTCCATTTCCTTCCTCTTTTTCTAAGCCTTGTCTTCCTGTTTTACTGGCCACTTTATTAGCTATCCTGTTATCAATCAGCATATTAACAATCAGCATAATCTCCTAATGTTTACATTAGTCTGAAACCATTTCTGTTGTGTGCAACAGAGAATCCTATCTTGTAAACATACATTCACAAAGACATACATTTTTTAGTGTACATTCTATATCTAAGATCAATAAAGTAAATGCACATTAAGAATTTTTGGTGTATTTAAAAACTTTTTATACATCAGTGTGATTGTTGTTTATCTCACACAAGATATGCAATCAATCCCATGCATATAAATCAGAAAGAATTACATTTGACTGAGGATGATGAAATTATATCAATTTTTAACAAGATATAATAAAACATTTTTCCATTGTGGAAAAATAGACATTCATTGGTATTTTCTGTGAAAGAAATGCAGGTGTTTCATAGAATCCCAAACAAGTATTGATCTCTAGCAGTAATATGAAGAATGCAAGAACTGGTATTATATCAGTGTTGCTTTACTCTGCAGTATTGGCAGTATATTTAGCCATAAAAAGATTAGATCACTTTGAGTTGTCATTTTCTTATTATTCAAGGATAATGATATCTTTTGAACACTTATATGCACAAATTGATAAAGATTTGCCTTAAGATGATATAGTGGCCAAAATGTTTTACAAGTACTTGGTTTGGTATAATCCTTATATTGATAATTTTACCCTTTACAGCTCAGAGGAAGTTCGCTTTATTTTAAGGGTATGTTAACTGGAAATTGCTTTTTTTTTTTTAATTACTTAAACTAGAAAAAAAATCTGTATTGTAATACAACTAAAAATAGAATTCAAAGTTGGCAATAAAAATACCTCAACTCAAGTGTATTACTTTCTAAATCTCAAATTTTGTCTGTATGTAAGAACTTTACATATTTTTGTATCTGTGGTCCAAAATACAGGATAATATTTAGAACTTTGTTGCAATAAAAATTTAGCTCAATTTAGCCATTCCACAATATATGTATTTCAAAACAACATGCTGTATGTAAAAAAAATATGTAATTTATATTTATATATTAAAATATACAAAATAATACAGTTAAACATTACTGAAATACTATGTCAAATAAGTTAATTTCATGAATTTAATGTAAAATAACTTATTAAGAAAATGATCCAAAAAGAATGTGCCATTGTTTCGGCACGGATTAGAAAGAAACTTTGTAAAAATAAACGATGCACACTTAGCATAATGACTAAAGTTTTAATGATGCTAAAACCCTCCACACTGAGGGGTGGATAACTAATTCCTACCAAGTAAAATTTTGTGACTTGTAGTTTTGTTTTTTAATATATGAAATATGTCATATAAGGGTGTTTGCCTTCATAACAATTTGTAGTCACTGGAAATAGGCATATTTCAATATCTCTATCGTTATCTATCTATATCTACTCAGATATTATATATTATACTAACAATCATGTTAAACAAAATGATGCACATGTGATTGCAAACATTTATTAAGAGCAAAAGCCTTTTAAAGACAATCAGAAAATAAAATGACTAACAGAATCTCAATATCTAACATGACCATAGTTTTTATATATAGATATTATATCCTTAAATATATCTTATTCAGCTACCCTATGCTCTTTGCTGTAGTAAAGCATTGGGATAAGAGTTCAAAATTTTGTCTAGTATTTTTATTTTTCTTTAGGTACTTATAATTTATGGTGACATCAAACTTTCACCAGTGTAGTACTCATTTTATTGACAGCAGATGCCATATAGCATTCTTTATTCCTTTGAATGTTTATAAACTTCAAAGGGACAGAAATATGCTATGATAACTAACATTTATTGGATAATAACTATGTGCCAGATACTGAATATTCTACTGATAATAACCTATCTAATCAATAAAACAGTGCTATTATTGCTCAAGATTGTTATTCTGTGTGTTTAAATATTAGGAAAGTAGGACTCAGAGTGTAAATAGCTTAGAAAAGATCATAGAGTTAGTGTTTAAGCTGGAATTTACTAGGCAGTCTGACTGTGGAGTTAATATTTGTAGTTGATACCCTTAAATGATGAAGGATGCTGGCTTCACTTGGTAGATCAGGAAAATTGACTTTTCATGATTTTGCCTTAGTTGTTCCTGATAACTTTAAAAAGTAGCCTTAAAAAATTAAAATTATGATGCTTTCCAGCAATCTCCATTTTTCTTTTATCTTTGTCCCATTTTCTTCTCTCCACCAGACAAACTATCAGCGTAACCACAAAACAAGGGTCTTACCAAGATAGATCCAGTAGCTCCTCATAAGCAAAGTCTGCTTATTTAATAGGAGTGGTATATGCCCCAGCTAGAGGTGTTTTACTCATCTTGGAATAAAAGGTACAAAATAACTCTTCTTGGACCACTCACCTCCCCCAAAAAAGCTATATATGGTAGTGAGTGCTGAAAGTCTCAGAAACCTGAGTAAGAAAGACAGCAGGAATTGAAATACTGAAACTCAGACTTAAAACTGGAACAGTTGTCAGCAATTACATAGTTATCTGCCTTTAATGAACTGAACTGAAGGTCAGATACTGTGTCCGGAATTGGTGGGTTCTTGGTCTCACCGACTTCAAGAATGAAGCCGTGGACCCTAAAGCTGAGTGTTACATTTCTTAAAGTCGGCGTGTCCAGAGTTTGTTCCTTCTGATTTTCGGATGTGTTCAGAGTTTCTTCCTTCTGGTGAGTTCGTGGTCTCACTTGCTCAGGAGTGAAGCTGCAGATCTTCACGGTGAGTGTGACATACAGCTCTTAAGGAGGCGTGTGTCTGGAGTTGTTTGTTCCTCCCGGTGGTTTCGTGGTCTCGCTGGCTCAAAAGTTAAGCTGCGGACCTTCACGGCGGGTGTTACAGCTCATAAAGGCGGGGTGGACCCAAAGAGTTAGCAGCAGCAAGATTCATTGCAAAGAGCAAAAGAACAAAGCTCCCACAGTGTGGAAGGGGACCCGAGCAGGTTGCCACTGTTGGCTCGGGCAGCCTGCTTTTATTCTCTTATCTGGCCCCACCCACATCCTGCTGATTGGTAGAGCTGAGTGGTCTGTTTTGACAGGGCACTGATTGGTGCGTTTACAATCCCTGTGCTAGACACAAAGGTTCTCCTCCTCCCCGCCAGATTAGCTAGAAACAGAGTGTCCACACAAAGGTTCTCCAAGTCCCCACCAGAGTAGCTAGATACAGAGTGTTGATTGCTGCATTCACAAACCCTGAGGTAGACACAGGGTGCTGATTGGTGTGTTTACAAACCTTGAGCTAGATACAGAGTGCCGATTGGTGTATTTACAATCCCTGAGCTAGACATAAAGGTTCTCCACGTCCCCACCAGACTCAGGAGCCCAGCTGGCTTCACCCAGTGGATCCCGCACAGGGCTGCAGGTGGAGCTGCCTGCCAGTCCCGGCTGCACGCTGGCTCTCCTCAACCCTTGGGTGGCCGATGGGACTGGGCGCCGTGGAGCAGGGGGCGACACTCGTTTGGGGAGGCTCTGGGAGCACAGGAGCCCACGGGGGCAGGGGGGGAGAAGGCTTAGGCATGGCGGGCTGCAGGTCCCGAGCCCTGCCCCTTGGGAAGGCAGCTAAGGGCTGGTGAGACATTGAGCACAGCAGCTGCTGGCCCAGGTGCTAAGCCCCTCACTGCCTGGGGCCAGTGGGGCCAGCCAGCCGCTCGGAGTGCGGGGTCTGCCGAGCCCACGCCCACCCGGAACTTGCGCTGGCCCGCAAGCACCGTGCGCAGCCCCGGTTCCCGCCAGCGCCTCTCCCTCTACACCTCCCTGCAAGCTGAGAGAGCCAGCTCCGGCCTTGGCCAGCCCAGAAAGGGGTTCCCACAGTGTAGCGGCGGGCTGAAGGGCTCCTCAAGTGCCGCCAAAGTGGGAGCCCAGGCAGAGGAGGAGCCGAGAGCAAGCGAGGGCTGTGAGGACTGCCAGCATGCTGTCACCTCTCAACACTACAGTTTATCATGAGCCATTTAGCTATGTTTTTTCTTAAAAATATTATATTTAGTAACCATTCAAGGGCAAATAAAATATATGTTTAATCAAATGAAATAAATTTCCCGGTGTACCTCAACAGTTGACTAATGGCAAGTCTTTGTTGTACTGAGAAACACACAACCAAAGGAGTTCAATCAAAGCTAAAAGATACATAGAGGGAAATATATTCTAAACGTATTGAAACTTAAGAAATAAAAGCAAAATATTATGCAAAATGTGCAAAAGTAAATGAATACATCATTTTCCATGACTTAAATATATTATTATTTTACGTATTACAATAAAGAGTATTCCCCTAAGGAAGAAAACAATCTTCCTATCTTGTAGGAATTAAGTGTCTCTTATATTTTTAACCGAGCAAATATTCATATCTAGATGCTCTGAGAATATTATTTTTAGAAACCCATGCTTCATACATAGTAGAAAAATTAGGATGACTATAAAATACATATCATAATGTTGTATACCATAATAACATTATGTACCATAATATTAACTATATATTTGAATTGTTATAGGTAATAGACAAATGTATAAAATAATAGTATAAAATTTAGAGGCTGAATGCTTCCATTAGCACAGTATTCAAATATTTTTGGGCATACTTTTCTCAGGTAAACAGCTTCAAAATAGGTAAACAAAATATACACTTTTTAGTTTCTTAGTTAGACTTTTATTATTTGCTGCTTTGCAATAAGTTCCAGCTCTTTATGATTTTATAATGTTTTCAGTAATCTCATAATGAGAAGTATATTAACTACAGACATGCTTATATGCCTTTGCTGAATGCCAGAAATAAGCCTAAATATATCTAGCCACTGAGATAAAACTCTCTTTATGCCATTCATCAGAAGCATAGGAAATGTAAGCAATAAATAATTTGCCGTTTATTTAACAATAGGTCTTCCTAGTGGATTATCTAGGACTTATTAGACAATGTGTTATTTCTTCATCTAATATGACTCATTTTGATATGGATTTTGTGTCTGAGAAGAGCTAATGAATACATCTGAGTCTCCATTTAGAGATAAATGTGATGGACAATGAATATCAGTATTTCAATGTTATGTCTTAGCATCAGTGAATTGAACTGGTTGGTGAATACGTTTGTTTTTCATATGCTTTATGTATATATATATGCTTATAAAAATCTCAGATATATGTATATATGTATGTGTATGTATGTGTGTGTATATATACACATATATACATATATGTGTATATATATATATATATATAAAATCTCAAAATCTGAAAAGAGGTGTGAAGGTGTGGATAACAGTAAAGTAGCATATACAGAAATTCCCTGTGTGTGTGTATGTATGTGTGTGTATATATATATACATATATACATATATATATATATAAAATCTCAAACTCTGAAAAGAGGTGTGAAGGTGTGCATAACAGCAAAGTAGCATATACAGAAATTCCCTCTGTATAGTTTCCCTTATTTCATGGTTATTGGACTATTTATTTATCATTATAGGGGATCTTCAACAAGAATCCATTTTGTATTATCTGCTACATTGTCTTTTCAGACTTACATTGAAATATCAGAAAAGAAATAACCATAGACAGCCTTAGAAGTTAAATACTAATGAAAATAAAAAATAAAAATTTGAAAACTCACCATGCAATTTTAGAAAATATAAAGTTTACCCAGTGAATATACATTAACTAAAATATAAATTGTTAAGAGTAAATAAAACACACTTAAATTTTATTAAGTTAAAAACATATTTCACTGATGATGTGGTTAGGCTTTGTGTCTCCATCGAAATCTCATCTTGAGTTTTAATCTGCATAATTCCCCTGTGTTTAGGCAGAAACCTAGTGCGAGGTGATTGAATCATGGAGGCAGTTTCTCCCATGCTGTTCTCGTGATAATGAGTGAGTTCCCATGAGATCTGATGGTTTTATAAGGGGCTCTCCTTTCCCTCTCACTCCTCTCTCCTGCTGCCTTCTGAAGAAGGACGTGTTTGCTCCCCCTTCTTCCATGATTGTAAGTTTCCTGAGGCCTCCCCAGCCATCCGAAACTGTGACTCAATTAAACCTTTTTTCTTATAAATTACCCAGTCTCAGGTATTTCTTTATAGTAGTGTGAAAACTGACTAGTACAACTGACAACTGTTCAAAACAATGCAAACAAAAAACAAAAAGGAGAGGATGAAAATGAGTAAATATCTGTCCATATGACAGATTAACAAACATGAATTAAACTGAATAAATAGACTTTTTTATGAAGAAGAAATCCTACTACATTAACAAATCTAAATAGTGTAGAATAATTTGGTGCTAATTTTTCAATATGAAAATGTGTTTTCCACCTCCATGTTCTGTAATGTGGTTGCAAATATCAACAGACTTGAATTATCACTTGGCAGTTTTGTTTAAGGGTATGCGATATTTTGTGACCAATTTGAATTCTTACCTGTGCAGGGATAGAAATGGTGACCTAGGTGTACAGGCGTCCAGTCCCCAAACTGAATCCTGAGTGGTGTTTCATTTGAAAGCAAGCAACGTTCATGCTACATAGGATGATTGTTTCTATATTCTTAGAAAAAAATGACATTCAACTATTTCAGAAACTAAAAGTAATTACAGTTGAATAAACAGCTAAATTGTCCCTTAGACTTCTTGATGACTTTTGTTTCCCCCTCTATGTCATCTCTTTCTGAAGTATTTAGAAAAGACTCTGGTTAATTAATTTATACAAATGAAAAACAAAGTGTGATTCATCTTTAAAGTTTTTACATTATAATTGAGGTGAAGTTCTAAGCTTAGGACTCAATGAAAAGAATAGCAAAATATATTTAATATTATGAGCAACTTTTGGAATCTCAGAAAATATCTCAAAGCAGCTGGGTACACCAAGACCAGAGGAAGAAGTTCCCAAAGATGAGACAAAGGGCCACCAATAGATAAAGTTTGCAGAATATGTGGTTTGTTCAAAATCTAAGACAAGAATGCAGGAAACAGGAAAGAAGGGATTAATTTATTTTACATGTCTGGGGTGAAATTATATTGAAAAAAAATCTTTGAAAACAGGAAAATAGCATGAAGTAGTCCCAATAATTTCAACCCATTCTTCATTCACACAGTCATTTATTGACCATATTCTAAATGGAGCATCTGCTGTGATTTGGGCATTCTGCCTTTCCTAGATACACAGATATGAATACATTATAACCAGCTCCTGCCCTCGTGGTGGTGATGGCATACCTTACTGTGGAAGACAAATAATAATGCTGCCTTTAGTCTGCATAACTTATATTTGAATCTTTTTATACCACTTGTTTTCACAGAATGTTCGTTAAATCTAAGATCTACTGTTATTATTTAGAGCAACCCACCATAATTCTCCTATGAAAAGAAAGTCTAAACACCTAATCTCATTTTAAAGGTATTTTCTAACTGTTCTCATTTGTAAGGAATGTATTAGTCAAATATAAAAATCTTTCCTTCACTACTAACATTTCACTCTTTTCTGACCTATGCTTTAGATGTTAAGTAGCTTCTAATTATTCTCCAGCAGTTACATCTAAACCTACAAAGTATGCTTTTTCGAGTGCAAAGTGTGGGCATCTTAAGTTATCGCACTTCTTAGGAAGTTGTTGTTGGCATTTAGTTGGATTGAAGCTGATAAAGCCAGGCGATATGCAATATAAGACAGTCAAAACAGTAAAGGATTTTTTCTCTTCTTCAGGAGGCAAAGAAAAATTAAATAAAAATAGGCATATAGCAAAGAATCGTCATATCCAGAAGGCTAATAGTGCCTCTGTAGAAAATCACATGCAAGTTCTCCCTTCTCAAAGAGTTCCCTTTTTCTCTCCCTTGGGAAGTAATCCCTGGAGATGGCCCACTTTCCAGAGAGATTTCCTCCTCTTTCATCTGTCAACACATCAACAAATCCATGCGCTTTATAACAATTATGTTAGATATAATACGTCTTAGGAGAAATGTTTAAATTAATTAAATTATTCTCACTCATTTCTAATTATTCTCACTCATAGGCATAATTCTCAAATCCTACATATATGTAAATCATCTATGGGTATAATTTTCCTTGCCTGCTAATATTTTAGCAAAATACATTTTAATATCTTAGTTGAATTGAGCATATATTTTCAGAATTGATGTCTTATAAAAAGCATTAAGATAGGTTGTGAAGACCCAAAGTTTATCCCCAAGGACTCATTAAAAACTTATTAACAAAACCACAGTAAGATACCATTTCACTCTTACTAGAATAGTTATAATAAATAAAACAGCAAATGACACGTGATGGCAAGAATATGGAGAAATTGGAACCCTGGAGAGTTGCTAGTGGGAATGGAAAATGGTGTTTCTCCTGTGGAAAACAGTTTGGCTGTTCCTCATAACACTAAATATAAAACTGAAATATGACCCAGCAATTCTAGGTACCTAACCCAAAGACCTCAAAACAGGAACTTGAACAGGTACATGTACGCCTATCTTCATTGCAGCATTTTTCATAATACTCAAAAGGTAAAAACAACTTTAGTATCAATCAATAGATGAATGAATAAACAAAATATGGTACATACATACAATGGAATATTACTTTATTTGGCTAGGAGTGAAGTTTAGAGACATGCAATAACAAGAGTGAACCTTTAAGACATATGATAAAATAAGCCAGACACAAAAGGAAAAATAATGTATGATTTCACCTACATGAAATTTCTACAATAGATAAATTTATAGAGATAAAAAATGTAGATTAGAATTGACCAGGGGCTAGCAGGAGAGAAAGGAGAATGGGGAATTATTTCTTAACAGTTATAGAATTCCTGTTTAGGGTGATGAAAAAGTTGGAAATAGATAGTGGTGATGGTTGCATAACATTGTGAATGTAATTAACGCCATGGGATTGCATGCTAAAAAATGGTTAAAATGGAAAAATGTATGTTATATATCTCTTACCACATCTTTTAAAAAAAGTAATTGACAGATTCAATAACAGTTTACCATATGTTGTGACAAATATATCATTTACTTATAAATCATTCAAAGTGTTTGAAAATGAGTTGAAACATGCTTCTTATCTTCTTGTGTGACTTTGCATAAGTTGCTTACCATCTCTATCTACTAAAAAGTGTTTAAAAAGAATTATGTAAAATTACCTAAGAAAATGTTTAGGGAATAATTGTTTGGTAAATTATACTTATTGTGTTTAAGATTATCTGAATATTAAAAAAAAACAGTCTCAGATGATTTTCCACCTGCCCTACATAATAATCACAATTGAATTGTGAAGATGAATATAGCCTGGGGTTTCCTGGCATCTCTATCACACCACACTACTGTCAAACAAAATTTTAGGTGATGAGAAATACTAGATGGGACATTCTATTATAGAATGCTATCTGATATTTTTCAAAATACATTGACAGGTAGGTTTCTAACTTCCTGGCTGGGAAGGTCAGGCTTACATAATATAATTCTTAAAGCAAGGACAAGTAAAATTTCCAGTGTGTTGCAATTTAAATTTAACAGATTTAAGAATAATGACCATGGAATACTGCCATTACTACTGATAATAATAATATAAATAGTAATAACAGAGAAAAACAGACATAGGCAGAAAGAGAGACAGAGAAACACAGGCAGACAAAGAGGCTGAGTGAAGGGCACATGGGAACTAATGCCAATCATTCCTAGTAGAATGGCACAGGTCCAAGTTTGCTGTTTGGGACTCTGCAGAAAAGGGCTATGGAATAAGAGAGAAAACATGACAAAACACACTTTCTCACATTTAAAGAATGGAGAAAAATGACAACTGTTGAAGTGACCCATTGCTTTTGGTCTTCCTTTATTAAATATTCTTAGAGTCTCAAATTAGGTAAATGAATGTAAACCATACATAAAATCCCAAGAAAAACTAGGAGTAAAAAATACAATCAACTTCTAACAGTTTATGAATTTTGTCCTTCTACATTAGAAAATTCAGTGGGAACCAAGATCTTTATAATAATATCAGTTGGGATAAATTTAGAAGCCTTTTCATATGCACATTGATAAATGTAAAAGTTAAGAAACTAATTTTGATGTGCACTAGGCTAAGTGTATTAATTGAAAAGATCCTCTTATATAGATGCTATTTTATCTACATATTACAGTCATGGAAATAAAAAATTATATTGAAAAGCATAAAATACATTGCAAAGGTGCCTTTAGTCTCTAAGAATAGCAAAATACTTTATTTCACTTGATGGCTAAATATATAGATCAAAGAAACACTTCATTATATTTACTTTTGATGCACTTTTTTTCATGGGATTCTGAAGTTCCTGCAGATGTGTGTTTCCTTGAGCTTTTAGAAATTCATGAAATCACCCTTGCCGTTGAGGTAAGTCAGCAACAGAGAGTGACTCTCTTCAAGAAAGCTCATTTTTACCATACCATCTTCAAACAGGCCCTTACCTTTTATCTCCTCATTAACTCCCCTGTTAACTCCACACTTAACTTTATGTATAACCAGCTTGCAAAATAACACTGAAGGTGAGCAATGTACTTCGTAAGTATCTTCATGAACACTTAGAATAAGCTTAGGGCCAGGTAAGGTGGTTCAGGCCTGTAATTCCAGAACTTTGGGAAGCCTAGGCAGGAGTTCAAGGCCAGCCTTGGCAAGATGATGAGATACCCCCATCTCTACAGAAAAATTAAAAATTAGCCAGGCATGATGGTGTAGATCTATAGTCCCAGATACTTGAGAGGCTGAAGTCAGAGGATACCCTGAGCCCAAGGGTTTGAGGCTACAGAAAGCTATGATAGCGCCACTGCACTCCAACCTGGGAGAGAGAGACCCTATCTCTAAAAATATATAGTAATAAGTCCAGTAAAATTTACCATAAACGGCACTTGTATCTCACATTTATTGTATTGAGAGCCCTACAATCACAACACATATCAAACATGAGTTAATTATATAAGAGAACAAAACTACCTAGAATATTACCTGTAAATTATGATATGAAGTCATCCTTTCTGTTTTATTTTATGAATAAAAACATAGTTGGTTATGAAAAATGTTGCATATATTTATATTATCAACTGTCCACGGGAAATTTCCATTAAGAAATAAAACCAACTGCACAAATACAGTTTGCTTTCTGCCTACTTTAACATAACATTACTATTTCACTGTGCTCATTGATACAACTTCATTATTTCTAAAAGCATTAGCACAAAAGATTAACATTTTAAATGACTTTGTTTTACCAAAAACTTCTGGGAAGAATAAAAAAACACATTTAAATATATATGAAACCTTCAACTTCTTCAAATAACATCAAAGGACTGTTTTCTTACCAAGAGTTTTTCAACTTCTTGATCAGAACAAAAAAGTGAAAAAAATATCCTACCAAAGATGTGCATTCGTATTTGCTTGAGAATACGTCCAGAAGAGATTCAGGCTTAAAAGTTATTGTCTTAAGCTATTCCTTCACCAACTCAAAGGGAAACTAAACAAAACAAAACAAGACAAACAAACAAAATATCTCTGTTTTAAATCATCTATATAATAATTAGCAGCTACATTTCTTTATTTTATTAAAATTTTTCCCCATTCTTTGCTTGTACATTTCCCTCTGCCCCTGGTCCTCCCTCTGAACTGGTCTCCTTCCCTTTTGACCTAGCAAAAACCCCAAAACACTTGATTGCTCAGTAAAGTTAAAACATGATAAGAACAAGGAAGAACCATTTTAAGACTTGGTCTTGTTCTGAACTGGAAGCCATAAACAAATATTTTTAAAAACCTACAAAAGATAGAAATTATTCAGAGAAATATAAATTAGTTATAAGAATATATAACCCAAGGCTCTTGGATATATATCTGTTAATTCATATGTTAATAGAAATCTCAGTTGCAAAAATTGAATGGAAAATATAGAAGATTCTAGGAGTGGCTTTAAAAGGCTACGAACTGAATGGAACGTCAGAAGTGGTTAAGAAAAAAACTGATAATGTTAGATATGTTATTTCAGATGTTATCTCCAAAGTCTTTCCCATGAGGCAGTTTTGCCATGATTAAGTCCTATAAGCAATAAAAGGTTAAATATGCTGAAGACTTTAGGGGAAGGTCTTTACCATTTTTGAATAAACACTGCTCAGGTGTAAATCCTAAAATATGTACGATCTGGTGCTTTTCTCAAGTTTTAATGGTTTTAAGTAAGAAATAGAAAATTAAATATGGAAGAAAAACTGAAATCAGAAGTCATCTCATTACCAATCTTCCAATACCTTTCGAACTTTTTGAGAGTCCTAGAACCAAAACAGGATAGAATTCAGATAGACTGATGGCTTTACAGATAAAAACAAAACAAAAATAAAATAAAATTTTTCACCCTAGTCAATAAACATTTTCTCTAGATACTGTAAATGGGATATTGATTTTAAAAATAGTGTAAAGTACTGCCAAAGAATATAAGAGAATTCATGACCAATGAGGATGGTAATAAGGAAATTAAACACCATGCTTTCCTGTTCTCTTAAACTTGAAAAGTCAATCTTCTCAAAATATTTAAGGACAACATTAAAAAATTAACTTCCAGAATGGCTGAATGAGAACCTCAGTGAACTTGCAATTTTGCTACAACAACAAAAATGTGGGAAAGGCAATTAAATTAATCATATCACAATTCTGGCAATTAATCAAAGCTATAGAATGAGCTGAAAATTATGTGTGCACTAAAAATTACTAAATCTCTGTAAGAGAGTAGGTTCTGTAAAATTTCTTTTCGGGCTTTCCCCAGATATTCTCCCTCCCCAGCTCAATGATGTCATAGCCAAAAGCCAGTAGCATTGCAGAAAAGAAATAGAATTTTTTTTTTTTTTTAGAACTTCGTTAAATACTGTCAATATTTTGTCTGAACTTACAACCCTCAGGAAAATCTCTGCCTTGAGAATGTGGTAGCTATTTGATCTGACTCAGAGCTCAGCACAGTGGGTAGTAGGAAGGTGGGGCAGAGGTAATTACAGTCTCTGGGTATTACCTAAAATCATAGCAAATTTACCTGCATAAGGCTGTGATTTCATTTGAGGAAAACAAGAATCTGTGCAGAAATTTAAAAGGAAATCCTGATGACAATAGGGAACCTTGAAAATCTCTGACATATTTCTGGGGGTCCCAGGTTAAGTTGTATTTTTTTTTTTTTGAGATGGGAGTCTCGCTCTGTTGCCCAGGCTGGAGTGCAGTGGCCCAATCTTTGCTCACTGCAAGCTCCGCCTCCTGGGTTCACGCCATTCTCCTGCCTCAGCCTCTGGAGTAGCTGGGACTACAGGCACCCGCCACCATGCCTGGCTAATTTTTTGTATTTTTAGTACAGACGGGGTTTCACCATGTTAGCCAGGATGGTCTCGAACTCCTGAACTCATGACTCCGCCAGCCTCAGCCACCCAAAGTGCTGGGATTACAGGCATGAGCCACCATGCCTGGCCGTTAAGTTGTATTCTCACCTAAATAAGACCTGGGAAAGGAAAAGGCACCACTCACTCACCTCTAGTTGGCTTCAAAGTGTTGCAAAAACTGCAAGTAAAAGCTGAGACTATCTTGTAAACTGCCTGAAGTTTGAAGAGGTATCTTTACACATGGATCACCACTGCGAAGAGAGTAAGACACAGTCATTTAAGAAAGATTTGATCAATCATTGGCTGATCATTGACCAAGCCAGCCTTAACATTTCCTTCATCTTAGCCACACTAAGATAGACTTCTTTTTAAACAGCCTCTTGTCAGTTTCATAACCAGAACTGTTTTGCAACGACCTGGGAGCTACCTCTTTGGAAGTAGTCATCAAGAAAGATAGCGCTATTTATCAGTTTCTATGGAACAGTAGAAGCTTAACTTCAATAGATACCTCGATCAAAGCTGTAAAACTACCCACTCCCAGGCCGGGCGCGGTGGCTCACGCTTGTAATCCCAGCACTTTGGGAGGCCGAGGCGGGCGGATCACGAGGTCAGGAGATCGAGACCACAGTGAAACCCCGTCTCTACTAAAAAAAATACAAAAAATTAGCCGGGCATGGTGGCGGGCGCCTGTAGTCCCAGCTACTCGGAGAGGCTGAGGCAGGAGAATGGCGTGAACCCGGGAGGCGGAGCTTGCAGTGAGCCAAGATAGCGCCACTGCACTCCAGCCTGGGTGACAGAGCGAGACTCCGTCTCCAAAAATAAAAAAATAAAAAATAAAATGAAAAATAAAACTACCCACTCCCATAAAGATATGAGAAAGTTTGCTTTACCTTTGTGTAAGACCAATTATCAAATACAGCCTGTGGTCCACCTCATCCCCAGCTCTTAAAACTCCTCCTGCCTCTTATTTTATCAGAGTTGAGTTTAGACTACATTCTGGTCTCTTGCTCCTGTTATGGTAGCCTTGAATAAAGTATTTCTTACCTGTTTTACTTTTTCCGAGACAAAAGAAACAAACAGAAAGTGCTGCTGGGGAGGTAATATTTTGGACTCAATAAAAAAAGACTTTAAATCAGCTGTTATGGATATGTCAAAGAACTAAAAACTGTGTCTATGGAATGTATAATTACAATATCTTACAAATAGAAAAATATTTTAAAATTTAAAAAGTTAAACCATTTAAGAAAAATCAAATAGAAATTATAAAGCAGAAAAGTAAAATAATGGAAATGAAAACAAAATGAATGAAGTTTAACAATAAATTTTTAATAGTCAAGGAAAGAACCTGGAAACTGAAGATAGTCAGTAGAGAATATCCAGTCTGAGAAGCAGAAAGAAAAAACAGCAAAGTAAAATGAACACAGACTCAGAGAACTGTGGGACACCATCAAATAGAACAATGGAACAGAATAGAGAACCCAGAAATAAATCCACACATTACCGTTAACTTATTTTCAAAAAAGTTACCAAGAGCATACATTGGGGAAAGGACAGTCTCTTTAACAAATGATTCCAAGAAAACTGGATATCCATATGTAGAAGACTAAAACTAGACCCCCATCTCTCACATATATATAAATCAAATCAAAAGGATTCAAGACTGAAACTTAAGACCTCAAACTATGAAACTACTAAAAGAAAACATTGCAGAAACTCTCCAGGACATTAGTCTGGGCAAAGATTTCTTGAGTAATGCCTCAAAAGCATAGGCAACAAAAGAAAAATGGGCAAATCAGATCATATCAAGATAAAAAGCATCTGCACAGCAAAGGAAACAATCAACAAAGTGAAGAGACAAACCACAGAATGGGGGGAAATATTTTCAAACTATCTATCTGACAAAAGATTCATAACCAGCATATATAAGAAGCTCAAACAACTAATAAGAAAAAATTAATTAACCTGAATTAAAAATGGGTAAAAGATCTCAATAGATATTTCTTCTAAGAAGCCATACAAATGGCCAACAAGTATACAAAAAATATTTTTCAACATTATTGAGCATCAGATAAATACAAATTAAATGACAATGAGGTATCATCAGAACTCATTAAAATGGCTTTTATCCAAAATACGTGCTATAATGAATGCTGACAAGGGTGTGGAGAGAGGGGAGTTTTCATACACTGTTAGTGAGAATGTAAATTAGGATAGCCATTGTGTAGAACAGTATGGAAGCTTCCAAAACAATGCAAATACAACTACTATTCGACCCAGCAATCCTGCTGCTAGGTATACATCCAAAAGAAAAGAAATCAGTATATTGAAGAGATAGCTGTGCTCTTATGTTTATTGCAGGATTGTTCACAAAATCCAAGATTTGGAATCAGCCTAAGTGTCCATAAACAGATGAAAGGTAAAGAAAAGGTGTTATAGACAATGGAATATGATTCAGCCATGAAAAATAAAATTCTGTGATTTACAACAGCATTAGGGAACTGGATGACATTATATTAAGTGAAATAAGCCAGACAAATTTGCATGTTCTCATTCATATGCAGAACTACAAATTAAAACAATTTATTTCATGGACATAGAGAGTAGAACGATAGCAGACGCTGAAAGAGGTAGGGGCGTGGTGGGGGTCAGGGAGAGAGTGGTGATGGATAATGGGTGGAAAAATATGGTAAGATAGAATGAATAAAATTTAGTATGACAGCAGAACAGGGTAACCTTAGTCAACAATATTATATTATATATTTTTAAATGACTAAAAGAGTGGAATTGGAATGTTCCTAACACAAAGAAATAATGAATGCTTGAGTTGATGGATACCTCAATTACCCTGATAAAATTATTACACATTATATGCTTATATCAAAACATCACGTGCTACCCCATTAATATATACATCTATTATGTACCAATTATAATTAGAAAATTTTAAAAGTTAAAATGCAAAAAAATAAAATAATTGCCGAACTTAAAAAAAATGTATCAACAAATACATATTGGAATTCTCGGAAGGAGAAAAGAAAGGGAGACATAAAACATATTTGAAAAAAAATGATGAAAATTTTCTAAATATGATGACGAATATTAATCTACACATAAAACAAACTCATCAACCTCATAGTAAAATAAACTGAGGCTGGGTGCAATAATTCATGCCTGTAATTGAGACAGCCAAGGCAGGAGGATTGCTTCAGGCCAAGAATTCAAGACAAGACTGGGCAACACAATGAGATGCTATCTCTAGTGAAAAAAGCAAACAAAAAACAAAACAAACAAACAAAAACTGACAGAGTGTTTCTCATAGTGTCATAATACTCGCATTAACAATAAAGACAAGGGAAAGTCTTGCAAGCTGTAAAAAGAATGATTTTTCATGAATAAGATCTCCAGTCAAAAATTCTAAATTCAGCTGAAATCTCCTTCAAAAATAAAAGGTAGATTGAAATATTTCCAGATAAACAAAACATGGGATAAATATTTGCTGGTAGATCTGTCCTACAAAAAATACTGAAAAGAATTCTTTAGGTTACAGGAAAAGTCACTATACAGTAAGTCAAATCCACATGGAGAAATAAAGATCTCCAGTAAAGGTAACTATAAAGAATTTACAAAAGAAAATATAGACATATTTATAGTTTTAATGATTTCCTTTTCTTTCTATTTTAAAAAACAACTACATAAACTTCATAAAACTGCACTATAGTCTTAAAATTTATGCATATTCAACTTATATGGCAATAAAGAAAAAGAAGAGGGAGAGAATGATAAAATATTTAAGCAAAGTCCTTCTATACTATTGAAATTATGTTAGTATCATTCCAAAATAGATTGTTTTAAGATGCTAATTTTAATTTTCAAGGCAACAAAATAATTCAAAAAGATAAAGGAAAGAGAAGCAAAATAAAAGGGTGCACTTGAAAATATCTATTTAACACACACACAGAAAGAAGGGATCGAGAAATAAAGGAACAAAGATGACAGAAGACATATTGAAATCATTAACAGAATAAGAGACATAAAACCTACCTTTTCAGTAATTAAATTAAATGGAAATGGACTGGCCACTAAAATAAAAATATAGAGCTTATCAGGAATAGAATGAATAAAAGAATGAAAGAATGTATAACTATGGAAAGAGTATTTAAAAAAGAACTGGGACAATTATACTAAAATCAGATAAACTAGACTTTAAGTGTTAAAGTTCCCTTAAGTAACTAAAAGTGTTATTTAAGTAGTTACAGAAAGTGTTACTAGACACACAAAAAAGGATATTTTATAATAATAATAATAAGGTCAATTGATCAAGAATATATAACAATAAATTATGCAAGCCTCTAACACAAAGACTCAAAATATGTAAAGTAAAACCAGACAGAATTAAAGGAATAAGAAAACAATTCAAAAATAATAGTTGGAGACTTAAATGCCTAGTTTAAATAAGAGAACAACCAGACAGAAGATCAAAAAGCAAATGGAAGACTGGAACACTATAAACCAACTAAACCTAACAAACATCTTCAGAACACCGCACCCAGCAGCAGCAGAATATATATTCTTCTCACGTATTTATGAAACATTCTCCAGAATAGACCATATAAGGTACCGTAAAACAAGCCTCAATGAACTAAAACACATTAAAATCATATTTATTATGTGTTCCGACCACAATAAAATTAAGTAAAACTTCAAATGACAGGTAAACTTAGGTAATTCACAATACAGTCATGTATCACTTAATGATAGGAGTATGCACTGAAAAATGGCTCATTAGGTGATTTTGTAGTTGTGCAAACATCATAGAGTGTACTCAGAGAAACCTAATTAATACAGGCTGCTATGCAACTAGGTTATATGGTATAGCCTATTGCTCCTAGGCTGCAAACCTATATAGCATGATACTGCACTAAATACTGTAGCAATTATAACATAATGCTATTTATGGACCAAATATCTAAACATTATAACACAATGGCATTCATGTACTAAATATCTAAACACAGAAAGATAAGTATATTATATGCTACAACATTATGACAACTACAACATCCCTAGGGAATAGAATTTTTTCAACTTCATTTTAATCTTATGGGACAACAGTAATATATGAAGTCCCGTGTCAACCAAAACATTCTTATGTGACAAGTGACTGTATATAAAAATTAAAAATATCCTCTCAAATTGTCGGTGAGTCAAAGAATCTGTCATAAGGGAAATTTAAAAATACTTTGACATTAAAAAAATAAAACCACAACATACGAAACCTTATGCAAAAAAATAGTCATGCTTACAGGAAAATTTATAAATATAAATTCCTATGTTAAAAAATAAGGACAAAAAAATTAATAATTATGCTTCCACCACAAAAACTAGAAAAAGAAGAGAAATTTAAACCTAAAACAATCAAAAGGAAATAAAAAAGTTTAAAATTGATATTATTAAAATTGAGAATTGTTAAAAAACTTGAGAAAATTAATAAAGCAAAAATGTATTTTTTGAAAAACTAAAATAAATATAATAAAATAACTTTAGCTAGACTAAGGGGGAAAAAAAAACAGAAGACTTGAACCAAAGTCAAGAATTAAAATAGACATTTTATTGCCTTTAGAAAAATACAAAAATTATAGTAAAATAATACTATCCATAATTCTATATTAACAAGTTATAATTTTGATGCTGTGGCCAAATTCCTAGACAGATTCAAACTACCAAGTCTTCCGAAGAATAGATAGGTAATCTGAATAGATTTAAAACAAGTAAAAGGTTGATATAATAATTTTAAAACTTCCAACAACAAAATAAAATTTCAGGGTCAGATGGCTTCAATGTTGAAATCTACAAAACATTTCAAGGATAATTAGTACTAACATTTCATATTTTCTTTCAAAGTATAGAAGAGGAGGGAACACTCTACAATTCATCCTATGAGGTTATTACTACCCTGATACCAAAACCCAGTAAAGATTTCACAAGAAAAATACAGACCAATATCATTCATGAATATAGACATAAAAATTCTCAACTAAATGCTAGCAAACTTAAATCAGCAACAATTTTAAAAAGAATACATATAATAATGAAGTGGCAATTCTTCTTGGCATCTAAAGGTACATTTAACATCCCAAAATAAATTAATTTAATACATAATATATAGAATTAAGGACAAAAATAGACATGATCATTTCAATAGACACAAATATTGCACAAAATCCATCACCCTTTTATGATTACAAAAATTTAGGAATAGGAACGGAAGGGGATTATCCCAACCTAATAAAAGGGCATCTACAAATAAGCCACAACTAAAATTAAATTATACTTAATAGTGAAAGACCAAATGCTTTATACTTAGAACACGCATCAAGCAAAAATATCCAATCTTGCCATTTCTATTCTGCAATAAACCTGAAGTGCAGAGTCAACAATAGGCCTATCATACTTTCCCTAGTTCTTATAGTGTTTCTGCTCTCCCTGTCAAACACACAATGGGAAGAGCAGAGATATAGGTTTGTTTATGACCCGAGGGTCATAAATCAATATAATAGTCATTTTGTTTTGCTATACTACAAAGCCAGAATTTGAATATTGTCAGTACCTCCTGACTGTGACTCTGCATATTTTGCAGTTGTAGATCTCTGTGCTGCTTTTTGGGGTATCTCTTTAGAATTAGATCAAAATAACCAATATTTCTTTGCCTTCTCCTGGGGCTGGGCAGGGGTTGGGGGTAGGAAACTAAAGTAGACTATTATGCCCCATGAGTATAATAAGAAATCCTCTCTTTCACAATTCCTCAAATAAGAAATAATAATTTCCCTGTGTTTCTGCCCTTATTCCATAGGTGTATGACTATTTGTTGTGTTTTAAAGATAATGATAGCTCTGCAACTGATTTTATATATGTATTTAATATTTTAGTTTAGAAAGATCATAAGATTTTTTTTTAAATCCTAATTTTTCTAAGTAAAGTTTATAACCTAGGCATGATTTATTCCAAGGAGGTAAGTCAGTTTCTTAGACTATAAGCTATTCATAACTTCCTCAAGTCAATAAGAGGGACAGTTAAACAAATCCTAGATTTTATTTTCTACAGCAGGGAGTGGGTCTAAATTTTTCTCAATCACCAAAACCTGTGTGACTTATCCAAGTCCTTGGTATCTGAGATTCTTCCTTGAAAATCTAAAGAGAAACAGATTGTATATATATGAAAGAGAGCTAAAATTAGTTCTTCAAAACATTGGATATGGACTTACCTAATCATTGTAAACTATTCTATCTATTCATACATGAGATTTTCTTTGGATGAGCCCTTAGTGTTCTGGATTAATGATTTGGGAATGACCAAAAGCAAACTATAGTCTCTTTCTTGACTCTGTGGCAAAAGCCAACCAATTGTGTTTAAGGGTAATAATCATGGCAGACAAATTAGCAAAGGCTTCTGACAATATTATTCCAGAATCTTCTTTATACTTGATTGTCCTTTATATTTTACATTTGTTGATTGCTGAAAATACACATTTATCAACAAGTAGGCTTACCTACTATAAAATTCGATTATTTTATTTTCTCACACATTTTCATTCCTTATTGTAATATTCAAAGCTCCTGCTACTTTTATTCCATTATAAGAAGAAAAGGAAACTCAAGATTATCTAACCTTTATCCATGAACTATGATTCAGGTAGATTTATTAGAAAAGTCTTTACAATGTTTATATTATTGGTTAGTTAATCATAAGTTAAGACTTAAAAAAAAATCAGTGGGTACATCCTTTGACAGATCCTCCTTCATCCCTAAAATATGACTCTCTGCCAGAGGCAAAATCTGCTCAGAAAGCTGAAATTGACACATTCGCCAAAGCTTGTCAATTAGCTGGAGACAGAAGGGTTACTGTACACAAAAATAATAGATCAACTTTTTGATTGGACAATAATTTTAGAATTGCTTTAAAATCAAGGCAGGTTGTTGATCTCATGTAAGAACAGTCAATGCATTAAAGGACTTTGTGTGCCCTAACGCTTCATTAAGAGGTGAGTATAAGAAAACAACATGAGGTCAGGCCTGGTGGCTCACACCTGTAATCCCAGAACTTTGGGAGGCCAAGGCAGGCAGATTACCTGAGGTCAGGAGTTCAAGACCAGGCTGGCCAACATGGTGAAGCCCCCGTCTCTACTAAAAATACAAAAATTAGCCAGGCATGGTGGCAGGTGCCTGTAATCCCAGCTATTCAGGAGGCTGAGGCAGGAGAATCACTTGAACCTGGGAAGCGGAAGTTGCAGTGAGCCGAGATCGCATCATTGCATTCTAGCCTGGGTAACAGAGCAAGACACCATCTAAAAAAAAAAAAAAAAAAAAAAAGAAGGAAAAAGAAAATAACATGAAGAGTAAAAGAGTAGTGGAGTAGTCTTGCCAGACACCCTTCATCACCAAAATCCTAGCCCTCCTGATACCTAACAAGGAAAACCCTTGAAAAGCTCAGTTACAGTTATAGTTGATATGGTTTTGCTCTGTGTCCCCATCCAAATCTCACCTTGAACTGTAACCCCCGTAATCCTCAGATGTCCAGGGTGGGACCAGGTAGAGGTAATTGGATCGTGAGGGTGGTTTCCCCCATACTTTTCTTGTGATAGTGAGTGAGTCTCATGAGCTCTGATGGTTTTATAAGCATTTGGCCTTTCCCTTGCATGCCCTAATTCTCTCTCCTGCTGCCTTGTGCAGAGGTGTTTTCCACCGTGATTGTAAGTTTCCTGAGGCCACCCAAGCCAAGTGGAACTGTGGGTCAATTAAATCTCTTTTCTTTATAAATTACTCAGTCTTAGGTATTTCTTCTTAGCAGTGTGAGACTGGGCTAACACATTAATATACCAGCATTTGGCTCCAGAGTCATAAAATGGATACTGGGAAAAATATAAATGCAGGTCACATAAGAATAATCTTCAAAGATGGCTGCTTAAAAACCCAGGAGTATCAAAAATGAAAGCGTACAACTCTAAACAAAATTGCTCACAACAGACAAAGTAGCTATTGCACTCAGTAAACATTGGTGGAAACACTTTGATATGGGGCTGTGTATGTTGGATATTGCATTAGTCACTAACACAATTTGGTAAAACTGTAAAGGTGGGATGTAGAAAAGTCTCGAAATTCAGTTCCCCCTTGATTACCTTCAAATAGATTTCATGTAAGTATCTTGAATGGCTTTTGTACATGTGCCTGTCATTGTTTCCTTATTCTTAGGATAAATTGAAGCCTTTCATTGCCTGAGAGTTCTAAAGTGATAAACAATTACAGTTGTCTCTGTATCCATGGGTTCTGCATCTGCAGATTCAAACAACCATGGATCAAAAATATTTGGCACAAAATTCTACAAAGCTTTAAAAAGGAAAACCTGAATTTTCCATGTGCCAAATATTATGCTAAATTCATGTAAATGAAATGATGTGTAGGCATTGTATTATGTATTGTAAATAATCTAGAAATAATTTAATGCATACAGGGGGATATGAATAGAATGTATGCAAATACTACACCGTTTTATATCAGGGACTTGAGCATCCATGGATTTTGGTATCCACTGAGGGTATTGGAACAAATTTGCCATGAGTATACCAAGGCTTGGCTATACTTGATACTTTGTTACCAGCCCAAGGATTTCAACCTGTCCCTTGGGTGCCCCTAGTGAAAGTTACCCTTTTTTTTATTGAAATGATGTAATAAAAGCTTTGCAATTTTGAGAGAAGCAGAAAGATCAAATATAACTCTACAATGAAAATAGCAAAACTCTCAGAGATTTTCCAAATTTCACGCATTAAATTATCATTGGATTAATAACAACGAGAGCAGCTACTTCTGGGCATCATCAATTCTCTCCTTTGGAGATAGTAACAGGCAAGATCATATGTCTTGTGACATCATCTCAATTTTTATACACCACATTACTGCAAGACCTGGCTAAAATTTGTAGGGTACTCAAGCCATGTACTCAGGGCTGTTATCAACAGATATGAGAAGGCTTTTCTAAATAACCTTTCATGACTTAAAACCTGGAGACCTCTCTTACTGAATGAGGCATCAGAATTGGACAGATCTTACCCTCTGATGGAAAAACTCCGTTATATACAATTGACAATAAATACAGTAGTAAATTTTCAAGGCGTTATCATCTCCCAATCAAAAGGGCTTAAACCTTCTTTGAATCGTTGGAAGATAATTTCTTCTGAAGTCTTCAAGCTGAGGTTGATTCAAAAAACTCTAGAATTATATGGTCTTCATAAAGAGATACACTCCATCCAAGACCCCTGGACCAAGTCAAAAACTATATGAGATGTAGATGGCTTCAACTTAAGATTCACAAACTAAAACTACCAATTGTCACATTTTCTTCTCCATTCTTTTGTTTTTTATTTTCCTGTTTTTCTCATTTCCTTTCTTGTTGTGTTAAGGGAAACTTTGCTTTTGTTAACTGTAAAGCAAGCCTATATTCTTAATATTGCCTTTTTTGCCTCTTTAAACACTCTTTGATATGAATTCAATACTTGGCTACAGCTGGCATGTGAACTAGCTATCTCATGCAAAAAACTGTTGAGTTTGTACACATGTTTTTGAGAAACACCAGCTTTCTTTAAAAGTAGTTAGTTGTAATAAATCAGTTGATGTCCCGGTTAACTGGATTCAACCTATGCATAAGTTTACAGATGGGAAACACAATAGGCTAACCATCCATATATCTAAAAATTTTATCACATCACTTATAGAAAAGTGGATTACTTTCCTCAATAAAATATGACTTGAGGACCTCATGTGTGAACTAGCTTTTGTAACTGAACTTTTAAGAAATAGAACTTGGAAGAGAAAGAGAGAACAGATGGTGTATATTTGGAGCCTGTCTCATTTTCTCACAGATCTCACAAGTAAGACTTCTCACAAGTAAGATCTTCCTAATGATCTCTCTATTACAAGTTTAATTGCCTGGCACAGGAACATTTTGAATGAGTGGTACCATAACATAACAACACTATTTAACAATTCTACAGGGAGTATTTGACCAATTACAGATCATTGTATGACTTCAGATGCCCAATATTAGATTTGTGGCACAAAAGCCAACTGGTCCCTACTTCTTTTTGGACACAAACTTGGGGATCTAATTTCTTTCCTCAGACATTCCCTGATATCAACCAGGGTACATTTTGCACCATCCGTTTACACTCTTATTAAAAAGAAATTATTAAATAACTTATTTAGAAAGAAAAAAATGGGTCTTGATTTGAGAATCAATATCCAACAATTCAAGGGAGATTTTGGATTATTTTTTGTTCTAATCAAGCTCATTATTCATGCTTTGCAAGAGGCTCACAAGGTAGGATGAAACCTATGTGTTATGGTTTAGAGAAGATCAATGCCCCCAAGACTATAAAATACCTTTTCTGGGAGATTCATGAAGTTGAAGAAGCAGTAGTTCATAGGAGAGTCACTTTAGGTAAAATTTCAAAAAGATCTACAAGGTAGATCTTCAGTATCTTCATTTGTGCTGAGCAGCACCTGTCACAGTAATGCAACTAAATAAATAATTGTGTGCGTGTGTATACGTACACAATGAGGAAAACTGGCACGTGAAAATTTAAATAATCGCACGAAGAAATTTGATGTGACAGCAGGACATTTCATGTAGTAATTATCTGGATAACTCATGTTGCTATATGTTAATGATACATAATTTGGTTCAGGTTCTAGGATGATCACAAGGGAAGACAATAAGGTCTGGATCTATCCAAAAGCAAAGATCTTTTTGTATTAACATAACTTTTCTTTTCCACTGTCTCTATCAACGTGACTGTAATATTGCCAGAAACTCATACCAAGAGTGAAAAAACGTTGAGAATAATTTTACTGTTTGTTCTACAAATTCTGTCTCCCTACGTAATCAAAGTGTTCAACTCTGAAAAATGTATTATCAAATCAATGTTTTCTTTCTGAGACTATTTTAAGCCATCAGAATAAAATTATTCCTGTGCTCTACTCTGTTAATTCTAAACCATTATATCATGATTCTTCCACAAACTCCTAGAGTGAACAACTCACTTTAAGTCAAACCACAAAACCTCATAAATATCCCAACTTTATTCTCCCTCTCTCAGAGATGCTACTAAAATCTTAAAAAGTAGTCCTGTTCCCTAACTCAATAATAATAAACTCAGTGTTCTCCTATCATTTGGCTATTGTGCTTGTATTATCATAACTGGTATTCAGCAGTATTTAGATGCCCCATAATGAAAACAAACACGTTCATCATCAGTGCTAATTTATGATAAATTCTTTATTTTATGTTTAACTAATTTAGACCAATTGTCTTATATATGGAGTAACAGAAATAAAAAACCTAACAAGTTGAGCACTTACTACATTCAAGACTCTGTGTAAAGCACTGTGTAACACATTTGTTGTATATCTCAGAAACACCTTTGTAATGTAGCTATCACTTTACTCATTTACAGGTACACTAACTGAGGCTTTGGATTAAGTGAGTAGATCAAAGTTAGTGAGATCATAAGTAGAGGGGTTGGAGTTTGAATTCTTTCACCTCTAAATTTCCATGGATCTATAATTTAAACACACTGAATAGAAAATAAATACACGATGGCACTCAGTGTGTTTTTTTTATTCATCAGGGAGGAGGAAAAATTGAGAAGCCCCTCAGGGAACACTTTTTTGAAGAGAGATTGTGTTTGAAAAGAAGGGCCAGAACTTAATGTGAGAAATTTCATGTATCATCTTTTAAATATCATACCTGATATAGTTTGGATATTTCTCCCTTCCCTAATCTCATGTGGAAAGGTAATCCCCAGTGTTGGAGGTAGTGCCTGGCATATGGCATTTGTGTCATGGGAGGAGATCTCTCATACCTTGGTGTTTTCCTTTCAATAGTGAGCAAGTTCTCATAAGATCTGTCTGTTTAAATGTATGCAGTATCTTCTCCCACTCTTCCTCTCCCCATTCCTGCCATATGAGATGCCTGCTCACTCTTTATCTTCTGACATAATTTAAAGCTTCTTGAGGCCCTTACCATATACCAGACAGATGCCAGCACCACACTTCCTGTACAGAATTCAGAAACAGGAGCTAATTAATATCTTTTCTTTATAAATTACCTGGCTTCAGGTATTTCTCTGTAGCAATTCAAGAACAGCCTGACATAGAAAGTTGATACTGAGGAGTGGGACATTGCTATAAGATAACTGAAAATGTGGAAGCAACTTTGGACCTGGGTAATGGGTACAGGTTAGAAGAGTCTGGCGGGTTCAGAAGATAGAAAGATGAGGGAAAGTTTAAAACTTCTTACAGTCTGGTTAAATGATCATGACCAAAATGCTGATAGTGATATTCAGAGTGAAGGCAAGGCTGATGAGGTTTAAGATGGAAATGAGGAACTTATGGGGAACTAGAGCAAAGGTCATGTGTATTATGCTTTAGTAAAGAATTCTGCTGCATTGTGTTCATGCCTCAGGGATCTGTGAAAGTTTGAACTTAAGAGCAATGACTTAGGGTATCGGGAGAAAAAAATATCTAAGCAGTAAAGTGTTCCAGAAGTGATGTAACTGCTTCTAACAAGCCATGCTCAGATATGGGAGCAAAAAAATGATTTAACATTGTTTAATATTTAAAGAAGCATAAAAATTTGGAAAATTTGCAGCCTAGCCATGAAGCAGAGTCAAAGAAACCATTATCAGGAGAAAACTCCAAATGGGCTGTGGAACATTTGCTAGATATATTGACATGACTAAAAAGGAGCCATGGGCTAAGATCCAAGACAATGGGGGAAAAACCTAAAAGACATTTCACAGAACTTCTAGGCAGCCCTTGCCATCACAGACCCAGAGCCCCAGGAGGAAGCCAGGTCTGGGGCTCTGATGTCTGATGCAATCTGATGACACTGCTCCCTACATACAGGCTTCTTTGGCACCAGCCTTGGCTCAAGGGGTCCCAGGTACAGCTCAGGCCACTGCTCCGGAGGGTGCAAACCTGAAATCTTGGGAGTGTCTATGTGGTGTTAACCTTGCAACTGCACAGAGTGCAAGGGTGAAGGAAGCTTGTCAGTCTCTACCTAGATTTCAGAGGATGTATGAGAAAGCCTGGGTGCCCAGGCAGAAGACTACTGCAGAAGTGGAGCTCTCACAGAGAGGCTCTACTAGAGTAGTTCTAAGAGGAAATGTGGGGTTGGAGTCCCCAAACAGAGTCTTCTCTATAGCACTGTCTAGTGGAGCTATGGGAGGGGTTCAGTGTCCTTCAGACCACAGAATGATAGAGCCAGTAGCTTTCAACCTCAGTATGAAAAATCCAGAGGCAAAGCTGCCCAAGGGCTTAGGAGTGCAACCTTTATGCCAGCATGCCCTGGATTGAGACATGGAGTCAAAAGGAGATTACTTTAGAGCTTTAAAGTTTAATGACTACCCTGCTGGGTGTTGAACCTGCATAGGGCCTGTAGCCCCTTTCTTTGGCCAAATTATCCCTTTTAGAACACTCATGTTTACCCAATACCTGTAGTCCCCATTGTATATTGGAAGTAAATAATTTGTTTTTATTTTACTGGCTCATAGATGTAAGGAACTTATCTCTAGATGAGACTTTGGACTTGGTTTGGTATTTTGAATTAATGTTAGAATGAGTTAGGACTCATTCAGTTTGGGAGAAAAATGAGGGACTCCTCTGGGGGACCATTGGAAATGTATGTTTGTATTTTGCAATGTGAGAAGAACCAGGAGCCAAATCATGTAGTTTGGATATTTATCCCCACCAAAATCTCAGATTGAAATGTAATCCCCAATGTTGGAGGTGGGGCCTGGTAGGAGGTGTTTGGGTAACAGGAGTGAGTCTCCCATGGCTTAATGCTGTCCTCCTGATAGGAGTGAGTTCTCATGATTTCTGATTGTTTAAAAGTGTGAGGTGCTTCCACCTTCTCATTCTTGCTTCCATTCCTGCTGTGTGAGATGTCAGTTCATCCTTTGCCTTCTCTCATGGTTGGAAGCTTCCTGAGGTCCTCACCACAACCTGAGCAGATGCCAGTGCCATGTTTCCTGTGCAGATTACAAAGCTATGAGCCAATTAAATTTTTTTTCTTTCTAGATTACCCAGCCTCAGGTATTTCTTTGTAGAAATACAAGAATGGACTGATGCAATACCCAAAGCAAAGCATACCACAAAGCATTTTATATGCAAATGTTAAGTGGGCAGGATTCCTTCTTTTAAATCTACGGACATATAAAATTGAATGTTAGACATATATATATATATATCCATGTAATGCCATATATATATATATAGAGAGAGAGAGAGAGAGAGAGGAGAGAAAGAGAGAGAGAGAGAAAGCATATAACCACTGGCTAAACAGAAAAATGTTTGTGTCTATCATGGCAATTAGTTTAGTATAATTCATTATATAAAATTTAGCCATATTTAATGTTCTTAAATGGTTAACTGGAAAATATTTGCTAGCAATCTAAATATATACATATTTATTTGACCTTTAAAGACATCACAGTGTCAAACAAATGGGTCCAGAACAGTGTTTGTTCTTCCAATCTATCATAGGATGATGAATTTTATATTAATATACTCACTTTTTCAGATGGAATAGTGCAAGCATGGGTCAAAAAACAATGTTGATAGCTTTGGCCTGGGGGTAGGAGAAGGAGACATAGACTACAAAGTAAGTGTTAAATAAAATACTAATTGATTGCCTAAATCAGGATAACTTTTAGTGAATCTTCCAAATGATTTAGGATATAAGACATGAAACTGGAAAGTGATAAATTGCCATAGGAGAGTATATGTAAACTGTAATATGACTAAATGTAAAAATAGCATTGATAGTTATATACAAACTATAAATATTAAAAATAGTATACACCTAAAAGTGTGATAAGCTTGCTCCACTGTTTCCTGGTAAAAATTAGTACCTGCAAATACTCTTCTAGGATTTGTTAACTGAGAGGATTGAAACCATCCAAACACTGAGCAGGGACAGCATTTATCACACTCTTTCAGGCTCCCCAGATAGGAGAAAGCCAGGAAAAAGTTCAACAGCCAAATGGAGTTGTTCTCTAGTATGTGCTCAAGCCAGTACTGTCAAACCTCTCCTAACTCATCCCCACTTCCTACAACACCAGAAGATCTCAAGCACATTTGAAGAAAGGTGAAAGTCCTTCTTATCTAGGTGCCAGCATAGGTGGATGTAGCTCTGACTGAAGGAGATTAGACTCTTCATAACTGGAAAGATATCCAGGGAATGACATCTCCAAAAAAATGAGTTACTCATATTTATGTTCTTAAATATCGATTTGTTAAGTATCATTCACTGAAAATCAAGTTTTTGTATTTTCTGTGACCTTCTTTAAAGTTTACAATTGCAAAGCACACATAAAAATAAATTTTTAAACTTGAAAATTAAAACAATAAAGTGGATTTCATATGCTGTAATATATGACAAGAACCAAGCAAACAGATGGAATAAACAGTAGGCAGATAGAAGTTTAAAAATCTTATTTGATTAGCCCAAGTAATGCCATCTGACATCCAGTAGTGAAACTTTAGAACATTATATTTTCTGAATATCTCCACAGCAAAATTATTGGTAAAATAAAGCAATAACATATTGAACAATGAGGTTTTCTTTCTGATTCTGTCAGTTCTATGACACTTTGGTTGATACCTACTTCTCTTCCTCAGAAATTAAGCCCAGTAATGTAAACAAAATGTCATACATGACAACCCCTTGTTAAAATTATGCTTAGGAAAATAACGCTAATGTGTTGGCACAAATCAACTGTAAAAAGAGTAAAAAGTGAAACCCCCATATGGTTACACAGACAATAGTAAAACCATGTCATGTTATGAATTCTTTAGAATGGTTTCAATCTGATACTAATCATTAAAAGAATCCTAATTATCAAATCACTTTTGCAATTCCAACTGAATATCAAAGTTTAAAGCAAAACATGTGCATATTTCCAGTGCTGTGTTAATTGTTCTCCTTAGATTTAGTAATAGAAACCAAAAAGACGGAATATTATATCTTAGGAATAATTTTAATTATATGTGTTCTGTGATATGCTAAAATAATATGGTTAATTTAGTAAAGATATATGAGTTATTTTAAGGATTTCATAATGTCTAGCTCTAGATTATAATAATTCTACACTACTTAAAAAATATATCCACTGTAACTCACTTGAGTCTGCAACTTTACAAAATTCAGTCTTTAGCCTGATATTCAAGGTTGATTAACATTTCATCTCACCTTTATCCTCCAAATACAATTTTAAATATTCTGTTCCTTAAATCTGGCAGTGAAAAAACCTACGAATATTAAAAAAATACTGAGCTTGCTATATATTTTTAATTAATAGAGGATATGATTATCATAGTAGTTAAAAGGGTGATCCATGGTATCTAATCTTTAGCTTCATGTATGATATAATCTTACCAATCCATAGAAGACTAATTTATTCAGAAGTTACTTATAAGAAACCTACAAGATCTTTATCTTCTACCTGACTCCCACCCACCAAACTTGAATTTTCTGCTTTAAGTCCCTGGATTTCAGTATGACTTTTACATGTTTTCTTTATGGCATTTTAAATAGCACATTAAAATTATTTGTTCATATATCCATGCCTCAAAAGCCTATGAACTCCTTGAGATTTATACTTCTTTTAAACCCAGCGTAATATAATGCTGCATTTTGCAGATTTCTAATAAAATTAATTTTATTTTTCTACTTCCATATTCAGGTAGTATTGAAATGTTATATAAAGTAAGAATATTAGATAAGAATCAGCCACATATCTCCTACAAGTTTTGTATAAATGTACATCTTTAGTAGCCTAATAGAAATAAATTTTAGCTTAAGCTACTATCTACCAACTCTCAGTCTGTTAGACACATTTTAAAGAAATGAATTTTTGGAAAGTTTGTATTAAAAGGGCAAGAATAAATATCTTCAGAGTTAGGAAGAAAAAGAAGGAAGACTAATAAAGACAAAAATTACCTGAGCCTATTCTCTGGATACGCATAATTATCCTGCAAGTCCTTTAGAGAAAGGGTTACTAATAAGTTTTTTATACTGCAGCCAATTATATATTTTAAGCACAAATTTTTTCATGTTTTTCCCTAGATAAAATCTCCCTGTTAAGAAAACCTCCTTGAAGTGGAACAAGGTCAATAAAATAAAATGTTTAGAAAAAGAGACCAAAAAACATTAGAGAAGAAAAAATTTACCAAAGAAATAATATAGGATAATTTTAATGAACCCAAAAATAAAATTCTATATATTGAAAGGGAGCAACGAGCACATAGAACACAAAGACACACACACACAGCCACATTAAAAAACTCTACTCATATATAGTGACGTTTCAGCACAGAAATCAATGATTATAAAAGCTTTTATAAGGAAAACATTCTTAAAAATCCTAACAAAATTAATGATTCTACTACTAGATTACTACAAAATTAAATGCTGACCAGACTTGAATTATACTTCTCATGAACTACACTGTATGCTGCAAATCAGCAGTAAACAGGAAAAAAGAAAAAAAATCATAAAAATTTTCAATGTAGAATTATAAAATTAAACTAAATTACTAAATAATAATGAGGACAATATGAAAACATTTTATGTACATTAAAAAGTCCTCAAAGACTCAAATTTTCACAATCTGTTTCTTGGTATGTTATTCATAATATGCTTAAGCAAAATAAGGGTTTACTTACGGAATTGAGTTATTAAAAGGTTCCCAAGTCAGGAAAGCAGTGTAATGTATGTACCATGGACACATCTCTGCTGCTCTGCTATTAAGAAGGCAGTTAAGATTACACCAGTTTAATCAAAGATTTACAGGAGAAATATATCCAAAGGAAAGGATATTATATTCAGAATTTGAAATAGGTTAAGAAGGTTTTAAAAAATATGAGAACAAAAGAAGACATTTTAATCAGTATTTTAAATAACTTTGCATTCACCATATTTACATTGACATAATATTTATACGATTTCTATTTTCAAATGTAAGATTTAATCTACAGGTTTAATAACATCAGGAATAAGACAAAGAATATTTTATAAAATCTATGAGTTAATTCAATCATAACATACACCATTATTTCATTTACCACAAAGAAAGAACACTAACAGCTATAATATGATTAACAATCCATAGTGAAAGAATGTGTATTAGAATTGATGAATAAAAAAATTAATAATAATACTAATTAAGAATTTACTACATGCCAATTTCTTCTAAGTTTTTTCTTAATTTATTAATTCTAATATTCACTCTATAAGTAATGTTCTATTCTTTATTGAGTGATTTGTGTGTAGTGAATTGTGTTAAAATAAGCTAAACTCTTATTTATTGTAACAGACAGAATCTCCAGTGGTTTAACCATATTTTTTAGTAAAATGGAGGTAATGAAAAAATACCGCATAAAAAAATTTAAAACGCTTTTCTCTGTAGAGCAGAGGTAAGATAGATGGGGTAGAATACTATTGATTCTCATTATAAAGCTCTTTGTTAAACCTTTATTAATTTTCTAATATTTTTGGGTATCAATTTCATAACAACTAAAATATATCAATTTTAAAATATATTTATTATAATTAAAAACAAAATAGTTAACACTCTTTTAGAAGTCTCATTTATCATCGAAACAATATAATTACCTAGCCTTTTATTATTTGATTCTTATTTCTTTTTCTTATTTTTTATTTATTTTTGGAAATAATGTTTTAATGTTTCACCCAGGCTGGAGTGCAACAGCTAGGTCATAGCTCACTGCAATCATGAACTCCTGGATGTGACCAATCTTCCTGCCTCAGCCTTCCACCACCTAGTTAGGACCGGGACTACAGGCCAGCACCACCATGCCCAGTTAATTAAAAAAAAAAAAAATACTGTAGAGATGGGGTCACCCTGTGTTGTCATTTGATATTATTAATTCTCCACCCTCATTATTTTGTTGATAATAAACCAAATTCCTAATGAACAAATGCTTGAACAAGGTTGATAAAGCTATGGTAAGAATTAGTTACAATAATATCAATTCCATCACTCCCCTAAAGAATTTTCAAATCTTGTATACTGCTCTGCTACTTATATCTCCTTATGAAAGTTCCTCACCTTGGGTCTTTAAATTTGTTAAAATTATTTTATAACAGATTGCCTCCTTGATTTGATGAATGTTTATTCATCTGTAATTTAATTTCATTTTTCCTTTGTCTCTTAAACCCTCTCTCATTCTCAGCTTATGTTTTTTCCCAAGGTTAACTGGGCATGGTGGCACATGCCTGTAATCCCAGCTACTCGGGAAGCTGAGGCAGGAGGATCACTTGAACGCAGGAGGCGAAGATCGCAGTGAGCTGAGATCGTGCCATTGCACGCACTCTAGCCTGGTCAACAAGAGCAAAACTCTGTCTCAAAAAGAAAGAAACAGACAACAGTTATAGTTTTAAAATTGCCAACTCACCAATCATTAGGGAAATGAAAATCAAAACTATAATGAGATATCATCTCTCACTAGTCAGCATGGCTAGTATCAAATAGCCAGAAGAGCTGGTTATATAAATGTTGCTAACAAAAAACAAATGATAAGCGTCTCAGGTGATAGATATGCTAATTACCCTAATTTGATCCTTACACATTGCATGCATGTATCAAAATACCACCCTAGACCCCATAAATATATACAATTATTATTTGTCAATTAACAATAATAAATACAATAATAAAAATAAGAAGACTTGTTTGAAATAACGCTAAATATGCTAACTGATAACTTTAAAATCTACCAAGTGATCACATTATTTCCAGCTTTAAATTCTATCTCAGTTCTTATATCAATTTAAGAGAAAATTATTTATTTTGTCCAATCAGTAATTCAATTTGAATACTCTCAGCTGTTAAAAAAATTGTGAGTGTCTGACATGAAGATGTGAGGATGTAAGGTGCTTTTATTGAAACTGAGTATGTTATGTATGGTCATTATTCTTTACATGTATCACCCACTTACTTATGTGTAACTGGATAGTCCTAAATCTGCTTTGTTGAAATCATTTAAAAATATATATTAAATAAACAAGCCTCGTTTTAGGGTGTAAATAAATAGCAAACACTGCTGCCTTTCCTGAGGGAAAATAGTATCTTTTTACTCATTATATTTAATATTAAGTATAATAGAAAAGGTAAGCAAAAAAAAAATTACTTTACTTTTAAAGTAAATGCAGTGCATCATAACATACTTAAAATAGTTATCTTCTTATTGCTTTATTTCATGAGATCTGAACTGCTTCACTTTGCCTCTATCGGCAACAAAAAATAGAAATTGTTTATTATGTTCTCAGCCAAGAAAAATTATGACTTGTGGGATCTAAATAACAATTGCACTTTATATTTTTATTTATGTCATATGAAACAAAATATGTTTCTTTTGAAGAAAGAAAAGTTGTACTAATTTAGTAAAAGTTTCCACATCTCTCTATAAGTCAAGTATTCAAAAATGTTGAAACATAAAATATGAAAGTGATAAACAAGCTATTGAGACTCATGACTTCATTATTTAATTTACCAATTGACAAAACTTAATCCATATTTTGAACCATGTCTAAAAAGCATGTATAATTGCTGTACAGTCTCACTTTTTTAAAATAACAACTTCAAGTTTTAATTGGTAATAAACATAATAGTTGCAGTGCTTACTTGCTTTTTATAGCCTATATAGTTTCTATAGTCTATATAGGATAGTTTTATATGTTAATGTGTATTTGGAAGTTGTATACAGAATAATATGATGAAATCCATACTTCACGTAACAGGAAATTTCAAATATCCATAAACCTGTCTATGATTGTAGTCCCTGGATCAGCTGATATCAGCCTATACCAAATACATTAGGAAAATTTTCCAAAGATACTTCATGTTTTGCTATAACAAATGATATTTCCCGCAAATACTGACATTACTCACATGTATGTAATTGAATAAATTACCAGTTGTTGGTGTAAAATAATTGGTGAACCGTTTCTTACTTTTTATTATTTTTATTTTTATATGAGCTAATATACACAATGTTATAGGATAAACTATGTGAAAGAAAAGTTCTGATTTTAGTGTTAGATATGTTAACAATTCTGTGTGTGACTTTGTCAAACTCATGGCACTTTTCTGGAATTCAGTTATATAACAAACTCCAAGGACTCTTTTATATCTAAAGGTAAAATACAGCTTTAATAGAAACAAATCTTTCTTCTAAAAATTTTACTCAACTAAACTTGTTTTGTAAAACTGATTTCAAATTTTTTAGAAAGATATGATTTAAATATAATTTGAAAATAGAAAAATAGGAAATAAATTACCTTGCAAATAATATGAATTTTACTTCTAATTGATCGGCACTTAAGAATATATTACCATAAAGAAAAAGAAGAATTTATTCAATTCAAATTCAATAGCTTTTATGGACTGAATAACAAAATAATCTACTAAAATAACAAATGCTGGTAAGGATGGCGACAAAAGAGAACTCTCATGCACTGTTTAGTGGGAAGGTAAGTTAGTATAACATTTATGAAAAACATTATGAATATTTCTTACATAAGTAAATATAGAACTATCATATAATCCAGCAATCCCACTGCTTCGTGTTTATGGAAAAGAATGAAAATCAGTATATCAAAGGGACATCTGCACTCCCACGTTTATTGTGGCACTATTCACGATAATCAAGACACAGAATCAACCTTAGTGTTCATCAATGGACCGATGCATAAAAATAATAGTATGTCATTGTGTGTGTATGTATAGATAGATAGTATACAGATAGATAGATAGTATATATATATATATATGTATATATATATATACACACACATCTATATCTATCTATGTCTATATCTATATACATATAGTTAGTTTCTTGTCATTTGTAGCAACATGGATGGACTGGAGGTCATTATGTTAAGCAAAAGGAGCCAGGCACAGGAAGGCACAGGAAGACAAATATTGCATTCTTACTCATATGTGGGAGCTAAAAATGTTGGCCTCTGAAGTCAGAGAGTAAAATGGCTGCTACTAGAGGCTGGGAAGTGTGTGGAAAAGGGAATTAAAAGAGATTGGTTAATGGATATGAACAGACAGAAGGAAAAAGTTCTAGTGCTTGATAGTTTAGTAGGGTCATTATAGTTAACAACAATATATTGTACATTTTAAAATAATAGTTAACAACAATATATTGTACATTTTAAAATAATGGTTAACAACAACATATTGTACATTTTAAAATAACAAGGAGATTTGAAATGTTCCCAAAATAAATGATTAATTTTTGAGGTGATAGATATCCTGCATACCCTGATGTGATCATTACGTATTGTATACAGGCATCAAAATACCACAGTTACCCCATAAAATGTACAAATATTATATATTAATTAAAAAAAATTAAGTGTCAATTTGATGTTGACTTTGGGAAACCCATTAATTTATTGTCAACCTAGCTGTGCAATTTAAATAAGAATATAGCAGTTTTAGGTTAGTTTCAGACATCAATTTGTTTTATGTAAAAATAGAAACATGACATGAAGACTGCAGATAGTGAATATAGATCAGGCTTGTGAATAAGAGCTCTAACTCAGAGCAAATGGATAATTCCTCCCTTGCTACCATACATTAATTATAATTGTCACATGTGACAACAAACTGTAGTCTCACTGGCTTTGTCTTGCCTGTTTTTTAATTTAAGTATCCCCAAGGTTTTTTTTTTGCCGCACCTGAGTTATATTAAACACTAGGTAGATTCTGATTGAATAAAATAATTAAATAGGATTAGGCTTTTTTTTTTTTTTTAGACAGAGACTTGCTGTTGTCAGCCTGGCCTAGAATGCAGTGGCTTGATCATGGCTCACTGCAACCTCTGCCTCCTGGGTTCTAGCAATTCTCCTGCCTCAGCCTCCTGAGTACCTGATATTACTGGTGCCTGCCACCACTCCCAGCTAATTTTTGTATTTTTAGTGCAGATGGGGTTTCACCGTGTTGGCCAGGCTGGTCTTGAACTCCTGACGTCAGGTGATCCACCCGCCTCAGCCTCCTAAAGTGCTGGGATTACAGGCGTGAGCCACCGCGCCTGGCCCACATTTTTTTTTTTTTATCATGGCTAATTGGATTTATGATGCATTTAAAATTATATCAGATTTTGGCCAAAAACAAAAAGATAAAGAGGACAAAACCTTTATAGGTGCACCTAAATTAAAATATTCATATTTGTTCTGATAAAAACATTCAGAAAAATCTTAATCTGCTCTGAGATTTTACCATCAAATAGAAAAAAAGAAGTTTAATTGGCTTACAGTCCTATAGGTTGTACAGGTAGCATGGCTGGGCAGGACTCAGGAAAATTACAATTATGGCAGAAGGCAAAGAGGAAGCAGGCACATCTTACATGGACAGAACAGGAGGAAGAGAGGGGGTAGATGCTACACACCTTTAAACAACCAGATCTAGCGAGAACTCCCTCACTATCATGAGAACAGCAAGGGGGAAATCTGTCCCCATGATCTAATCACATCCCACCAGGCCCCGCCTCCAGCATTGGGCTTTATGATTTGACGTGAGATTTGTGTGGGGAAACAAATTCAAGCCATATCATTCTGCCCTTGGTCTCTCCCAAATTTCATGTCCTTCTCACATTGTAAAATACAATCATCCCTTTTTAATAGTCTCCAAAATCTTAACTCATTTCAGTGTTAACTCAAAGTCCATAGTCCAAAGTCTCATCTGAGACAAGGCAGGTCCCTTCCACCTATGAGCCTGTAAAACAAAAAACAAGTTAGTTACTTTCAAGATACAATCAGAGTACAGGCATTGGGTAATTGCTTCCTTTCCAAAAGGGAGTATTGACCAAAATAAAGGGGCTACAGACCCCAGACAAGTCTAAAACCCAGAAGGGCAGCCATTTAATCTTAAAGCTCCAAAATAATCTGCTTTGACTCTATGTCTCACATCCAAGCCACACTGATGCAAGTGGTGGGCTCACAGGGCCTTGAGCATCTGCACCCCTGTGGCTCTGCAGGATATAGCCCCCATGGCTGCCTTCGTGGGCTGGCATTAAGTACCTGTGGGTTTTCCAGGTGCATGGTGCAAGCTGCTGGTGCGTCTACCATTCTGGGGTCTGGAGGATGATGACTTTCTTATCAAAGCTCCATTAGGCAGTTCCCTAGGTGGGTGACTCTGTCTGGGGACTCCAACCTCATATTTTCCCTCTGTACTGCCTTAGTAGAGTTTCTCCATGAGGGCTCTGCCCTTCCAACAGACTTCTATCTAGACTCCAGAGACTTCCATACATCCTCTGAAATCTGGGCAGATGCTCCCAAGCCTCAACTCAAGCCTCAACTCTTGCCCTCTGTGCACCTGCAGGCTTAAACCCATGTGGAAGCCATTAAGGCTTACAACTTGAAACCTCTGCAGCAGTGGTCTGAGATGTATCTGGGGCCCTTTTAGTCATGGCAAGAGCTTGAGCTACTGGGACGCAAGAAGCAGTGTCCTGAGGTTGCACAGGGCAGCAGAGCCCTGGGCTCTACTTTTCCTCCTAGCCCTTTGGACCTGTGATGGGAGGGGCTGCTGCAAATGTTTCTGAACTTTCAGAAACCTTTCAAGGCATTTTTCTAATTGTCTTGGTTGTTATCATTTGGCTCCTCTTTACTCATGCATATTTCTGTAGCTAGCCTGAATTCCTCCCCAGAAAAGGGTTTTTCATTTCTACCATAGAGCTGGGCTGCAAAATTTGCAAACATTTACACTTTGCTTCCCTTTTAAATATAAGTTCCAGTTGCTGGCCATTTCTTTGCTCATGAATATAAGAACAGGTTTCTTGAAGGAGCCAGGTCACATCTTGAATTTTTTTCTTGCTTAAAAATTTCTTCCACCAGATACTCCAAATCATCACTCTCAAATTCAAAGTTCCACAGATTTCCAGGGCAGACGGGGTTGCAAAATGCCTCCAAGCTCTATTCTAATGTGTAACAAACGTGACCTTTGCTTCAGTTTCCAGTAAGTTTCTATTCTCCATCTAAGACCTCCTCAGCCTGAACTTCATTGACCATATCACTATCAGCATTTTGGTCATAACAATTTAACAAGTCTCCAGGAAGTTCCAAATATTCCCTCATCTTCTCGTCTTATTCTGAGCCCTCCACACTTCCAGTCCCTGCCTGTTACCCAGTTCCAAAGTCGCTTCCACATTTTCAGGTATCTGTATAGCAATGCCCCACAGCTGGTACCAATTTTCTGTATTAGTCCATTCTCGCATTGCTATGGGTAATGTACAAAGAAAAGAGGTTTAATTGGTTCATGATTCCACAGGCTGTACAGGAAGCATGATTGGGGAGGTCTCAAGAATCTTGTAATTACGGCAGAAAGCAAAGAGAAAGGAGGTACGTCTTATATTGCCAGAGCTGGAGGAAGAGAGAGAGGGGGAAAGTCCCATACACTTTTTAAACAACCAGATCTTCTGAGAACTCATTCACTATCATGAGAACAGCAAGGGAGAAATCTGCCCCCATGATCTATTCACCTCCCTCCAGTCCCCTATTCCAACACTGGGGATAATAATTGCACATCAAATTTGGGTAGGGACAAAAATCCATACTGTTTCAGGGCTCATTTTACTATAAAAAGTTATCGAAGTTAACTTGACAGCTTGATAAAACAGAAATGATTGAAATTTCATTTCTTATGTTGGGAGTTAACCAAAATTAGCCAAACTGCAAAGATTGACGGCACACTACCCCATAAAATCAATCTCACTTATGAGATTTATGACACTATTTGCAAGTTTGAGGGGTTTCCAAAGCCACTCTCAGTTTTAATAATTCACTAGAAGTTCTCACAGAATTTGCTGAAAGCTGTTATAATCATGATTACAGTCTATTATGGAGAAATGACAAAAATTAATTTTAGCCACGAGAATAAATGCATAGGGCAGTCCAGGAAGGGTCCAAATGCACTTTCCAGTCATCCTTTTCCTCTGGAGCGATGGAGGTGATATTTCCTCCTGGTCATGATGTGTCACAATACTCACAGAATATTGACAACCAGAAAAGCTCACCGAAATCATTTGTATTAAGGTATTTTACTGGGGATCAGTCATACATCAGATGCCCATATGAATGATCGTTAGTCTCCATACCCTTCCAGAGATCAGGCAAATATATCCAGTCATTAGTTTCTTTGAGAGTCAGAACTCTCTGGTGGCCCTATGTCTCTAACATAAATCATGATCTTAGACTATGTAGTAACCAGCACCCCCAGGCAAACAAAGAACCTTATATCAGAGAGATTGGAGAGGACACTCCATGGGCCTACAGATCCCTTCAGAGTGACCAGTGGTAAAGATCAAATTTATCCTTGTGTAAGGCTAATTAGTCACTACACAAGAGTCAAAATTGTTTCTGTCATGACAGAATATTATTAGATTAATTACTGTTAAACAATTTTATACTTATTAGGAGCAAGAAAAAAAAATCAATGAGCATTTTAACAACATACTCCCAATAGAAAGAAAAAGATGTGTTTAGATGTGATATGTCATCAACTATTGCCAAGAAAGAATTTAGAAATGGATGAAATGATCAATATAAATCAAGAAAATAGTTGAGCTGAGCTGAATTTATTTTATGAAATTTCAGGAATTTTCCCACAATCATCTGAGCACTTTTGAAATTCTAATTGTAGTTGTACACACATAACATTCCTAATATCGTGCCTAAAAATATGATAGCCAATAAAAGAAATTATCTCATGTGTAAAATGATGTGCAAACCTTGCACTGCTCAGAGTCATTCAAAATCAGGGGCAGCCTGTTCTTCAATCATTCCTTAGTACCTAAATATGCAGTTCACTTCTCTGGACATCAGAATGCTAATTTCATAAATATGGCATCAAATGATTTGTATATAGAAATATCAATGTCTATGATAAATGGTTATTGCGTAATTCATAGTATAAATTTGAATAGCTACTTTCTGATAAATTTTTAAATTCATTTTATATATAAAATCTTATTATTGTTTATTTAGACAATGAGTAAAAGCTACTGTAAGAAATAAATACCTAAATTTTATGTAAAATTGAATTAAATTTGTTTCTGCCTAAAAAGCAAAAATGTGAATTTGAATGATCAGATATTGGTTACTGATTGCTAATAGCTGAGCATACATAAGTAAGTAAAACTTTCTAAGCCTCACTTATATTCATTTTTTAAACCATTACTTTAAAACTAATAACATTATTGTTGGGAAGACTAACTGAGATTGTACTCCTCATTTATTCTATCAGAGCCTCAGTTGAGACCCTGAACATTTTTTTTTTCACCAAGATTGACAAGTCTCTTAATTTGTTTTTCTTTCTCCCAACTCAGTTCTTTTCTCTGATCATTACTGATATTATAGTATTATTTCACTGCTTTCACATTGTTTTCAGGTTAAATTTCAAAACTATTGGCTTAGTTTCCTGGTAGCTTTAATATCTTGCGCTCAACTACTCTCCAATTTACAAACCAATCTGCATCTCTCATGGGAAAAATCTCACTCATGGAAACTATCTAGATCTAGTCCATGTTTTTTTGTTTGACTCTTTCTCCATCTAGGTTATAGGTTTCTTCAGGACTATGGTCTATTAGTCAGTATGTTTTTGCACCTGGTATACAGTTATTGAAATATAAATTCTTCATATGTATTAAAGTAATTAGCTTTTATGTATCTAGCATAGTTCCTAATACGTATTACAGTCTCAAAGCCTTCAATCTAGGAAGATTCAAGTGGCCACTGTAAGTGGATCAAGGGGTTAGGAATTACAGTAAAGTAATTTCTCTTGTTTGATCTTTCTAGCAGTCTTGTGGGGGGAAAAAGATGTTTGCTCCTTTGACTCTGGACCATAGTACACACTATTCCCTTTGCTAAAGCTGCTTGTTCAACTCCATCTCTCTCTCTCTCTCTGTTCTTTCTTCACTACTTTTCTGTCTCTTCCTTTGTCTTTTCTTTTTCCTTCCTTTATTCCTTCATTCTTCCTTCTTTTCCTTTCTTCTTTCCTTTCTCCCTTTCTTCTTTTCTTGTTTCTTTCCTTTCTTTCTTTTTTTTTTTTCTGTAGGGGAGAAAATATTTGTTTTCTCACCCATTACTAGGTTCATGGCTGAGACCCCTAAAACAAAAGACAGATTAACAACAACAACAAAAAGCATACAAATGTATTTAAGTTTTATGTGACGTAGGAGCTTTATGAAATAAAAACCCAAAGAAACAGGAGAACCTGTGTTTTGATGGAGTCTCAGGCAGTATATGATTGTTATAAAACAGAGTTTCATCTAATGGTAATTAATGGGGAACTTAGCAAGTCCTGTTTGTTCAGATTCTTTTTTGTGTCTCTGTGTCTCTGCCATAAGAGATAAGGACATTCCTTCCTACCAGGGAGAAGGAGGACTGCTCTGCAATGAGAGTCTTATGATATACTTCAGGGGAAAGTCAGCCAGGTTTTATTACTCATTTCAGGGGAAAGGGGGTAAAGGGAATTCTTTCTAGTTCCTATGTACATTCTGTTTCAGGGGAGAAGGGCAGGAGAAGGTCAGAATAACCACCCTCCTTCTGCTATTTTCTCAGATACCAATGAGCTGTATTTTGGGTTAGCATATCCTGAGTTCCATCGCTTTATTCTTTTCTTTCTTTCTTTTTTCCTTTTTCCTTCCTTCCTTCAATACTTCTTTGCTTCCTTTCTTCCTTCCTGACTTCCTGTCTTTCTCTTCTTCCTCTGTTGCCAATTATATCTTTTCTATTATACCAAAAGATGTTACCTTATCTAGGAAATTACCTCTGACTCTTCAAACTGGTAGTGCATGCCCTTTTTATGTAGTCCTATAGTTGTCCCCAAATCACAATGGTTCATGTTACAATTTTTCAACTTTTCAATGATGCAAAAGCAACAAGAATTTAGTAGAAACCATATTTCAAATTTTGGATTTTGACATTTTCCCAACTGTAGACTAATATGTGTGTTCTGAACATGTTTAATGTAGGCTACGCAAATGTTCACTAGGTTGGTTGCATTTTCAGTTACAAGATTTTCAACTTACATTGAGTTTATCAGGATGTAATTCCATCATAAGTCAAGGAGCATCTGTATTTTTAATTAACTTGTACTTTTTCTTATTTGTTTTGTATTTATTTTTCCTTATTAGAATGTAAATTTCTTCCAATATGAATTATTTACCACAAAATCCACACTCTTCCCCATGACTTCATGAGCTACCATCAGTCTCTCCAACATCATCTTGATCCACTAATTCCCCTGAGCTCCACACTCTAGCCACACTTACCTTCCATTTATTACTGAAAAGTGACAGGCTTGTTCTAGCCTCCAAGTCATTGGCTTTTTGGATGACTTTTTTCTTAAGTTGTCCTTTGAGCCCTCATTCTTCCCTTTACTTTTTTTTTTTTTTTTCCCGAGACAGAGTCTTGCTCTGCCATCGAGGCTGGAGTGCAGTGGTGTGATCTCGGCTCACTGCAACCCCCACCTCCTGGGTTCAAGCAATTTTCCTGCTTCAGCCTCCCAAGTAACTGGGATTACAGGCACATGCCACCATGCCCAGCACTTACCTTTACTTCTTACTTCAAACTTCACCTCCTCTTAGAGGCTTTGCTAGATGACTAAAGTAGCAGCTTCTTTAACGCTTCACCTAACTTGTTTCATATTTTTTCAAATTCCTGTGTTTTTCTTCTTCTAGTCATATATTTACTTTTTAATTTTTTCATATATTTGCAACCAGGAATTTTCCTCAGAGCGTGAACTTATTTGTCTTACTTGAAATCATAACTTCAGTGTCAAGGCAATGCTTAATTACAACTTCTATTATGACAACATTTTTCTGAATACATAAATTAATCTCTGTGTAATTCTAAATAAATAATAATATGTTAGCCCATTTTCTGTTGCTATAACAGAACACAAAAGGCTGGGTAATTTATAAAGAAAGAAGTTTATTTTAGTGCACAGTTCTGGAGACTGGGAAGTCTAAGAACATGGCACTGGCATTTGGTGAGGTCTTTCTTGCTGTGTCATACATAACACGGAAGAAAACATCACATAATGAGAGGGTAAGAGCTTGCCAGCTCAGGTTTCTCTTTCTCTTCTTATAAAGCCACAAGTCCCATCACGAGGGCCCTAGCCTGATGACATTATCTACCTCCCAAAGACTCCACTTCTAAATAGCACAAACATATAAATTTGAAGATTAAGTTTTCAATATGTAAAATTTGGGGAACACATTAAAACCATAGCAAATACAGGGACTAAAAGAAATGTAAAATTGAAAACAAGTTTATATGTATACCTTATTTCTATGAACATGATATCACTATTGTAATTCTGTAGTAATGACGTAACCTGCATTATTGGGACTTACATACTTTATTATGGAATAATGGAATTATAATTAGAAATCATTTAGAGAAATGTTCAGTATAGTTCCTAATGAAATTAATCTTGTTTATAAATCCACAATTAGCAAGGCCAACATTATAACTCAGGCTTTCTGCCTTTTATGTTTGTGATCCAACAATGATGTTTATAATACCAACTGAAAAATGGTAGAGTAAAAAATGTAGTTCTTACCATCATCTTATTTTTGTTCTCTGAAATTGTGGATGAAGAACCAAAGGGTTAGGCAGTAGCCCACCAGTTCCAGATATTTTAAATTATGTTGCTGCCCTCATAATGTTTAGGCCACTTTTCCATAGTAGCATATTTTTTATTTCATTTCCATTTTTCATTCCTTTCTCTGTTGTAAACGTCAAACACAAAAGGAATGCATAATCCTTAATAGAAACAGAGAGTGGGAAAGTATTACAAATTTATCTTTACAAGGATCACTCTCCATTCTTTCCCTTCTTTGTATTGTTGGCAGTTTATGAACTGTAGTGCTGGTGATTAGCAATATACAATCTAGATTCATGTGAATGTTTTGCTCTCTTGATAGCCTATATGCCACTTTTATTTTAATTTCATTCCCTGAGAAAATCCTTTTTATCTGACCCAATGAAATGTACTTTGTACATGTACTATAATCCTTTAAATCATATGTCAAATGCAAAATATGAACATTCACTTATCAATTGTTCATATACACAATGATTATGGAATCAACTGAAAAACATTTTGTGTATTAGCTTTATGGTACTGCAAGTCAGTAACGTATGTGTTTTGACATTGTTGGTAGAGTAGCGAGTTACTATGAAATTCTTTGTGTATTTTACTGCATTTTGTTCTTTAACTGTTACTAAGCAGTAGAAAAACATTCTAAAAGTTTAAGCAGTGATGACAAAAATACTAGAGTAAATCCACAAACTAAAAAGATTTGTCAGAAAATATAAATAATGAACTTTAATGATTTGGGCAATCTTTTAGTTTTAATTTAGCTTTCCTTTTAAGCTAGTCCATTGTGTGTCTTAAAGTAAAAAGGAAAAAGAAGAAAAGCTAAAAACATATATGATATTCCAAAATAACATTGAAGTAAAAATGAGTATATGCTCTCTCTCTCTCTCTCTCTCTCTCCCTAAGAACAGGACAATGATCTGTCTCCCACCCCACTCCAACCATAGGAAAAGGCTTTGTTTGGCTCATTTTTCTATCATTAGTGTTTTAGAAATGTGTTGTGCAGAGAAGTAGCAGATTGCTGGTAATCTAATCACAAAGAAGGTTATAGCAACATGCTAGAACTCAAAGACTGCCTGCAGGCAGCCCTCTCCCTAGATAAGGGAAAATGCAGAACTCAAAGAAAGGTATTCTCCATTACAGAGGCCTTTAACAAAGAGTACAAAGAAAAGAAAAAGGTCTATTAGGCTTTAGATATAGAAATGTTGCCTTAGAGAAAGTATTATTCATTTCAGAGGATGCTGGAAAAGAGAAAGAAGGAAAAAGAAACACTTAAAAAAGCAGGTTTGAACCCAGAAATCATCACTCTACAACAAAGTAGTTTAAATCACTTTTGACCATTTAAACTAGAAAAATATTAATTTGGGATATGATTATATAAAACTAACAACATATAAATATTATTTACTGTTAATATAAATCTTATTTCACTAGGAATAGTGATTGTTCTTAGTGTCATTTCAAAAAACAGTTTTTTTTTCTGCTTTAAGATTAATACAAAGAAGGTGTTAAAAAAAGAGTGGACTGAGGTTCAGGCGGTAAAGAGGGCTAACAGCATACAGTGCTGAAGATGTGCCCAGAGAATAATAAACTGAGCATTTCACACTTTCAATTCTCATAGCACTCCCATGTAGAAGGTATGTTGCTATAATATCCATGTGTAGAAACTGAGGCATAAGGAGGTTAAGTAAAACTGGTGTAAAATTATGGTAGGGAATACTTTATCCTATAAGTAGAGTCAGAATTCAAATTCCAGCAGATTGCCTCCTTGCATTCACTATACTCTGGAAATGCACTTGTGTTGGCCTTTAGCTAGCTGTGCTGTCTGGCAGCAAGTCTCATCATTTTTTTGCTTGCATTTCTTCATGCATAAAATTATAGGGTTTAAATTAACATATCTTTTTCTTAAACTCTGTTTCTCTCTTTTTGCTCTATTTCCTACTCCCCTTTTTCTCTGTGTCTCTAAAATATCCCTGTGTAATTCCAATTAAATCACTCCCTCAATATACATCTATGCTATATGCATATGTATGCAAGTATACACTTATACACCTATATCCAATCCATGTCAAAAACTTACATTTATATCATCTGTATCTATATCAACAGCATTATATATTTTGTGCTTTAGTTACAGAAATCCCTAACAAACAGATGTTATTTCATCTGATTCCTCTCTACCTTTTCCTGTTCTCCACTGCGAACAGAGGCTGAATGTTCCATCAGTGTAAATTTAATGAACATGATGTTTTATTTATTCTGTTTAAAGGCAGACTTAACTTGACCTTTGTGTTACTAAACCTTTTTAAAAAAGAAAGTTGCCATTTTAGCTGTTTCCAAATGACCCCAAAAGATTTCCAGTGGTAGGGCAGAGGAATTTGGCTTTTCAAAGGAAAAGGTATACTATGGCATGTCTTGACCTATAGGTAGGGTACCTGCATGTACCCCCCAGAAACGTCATGTTACCCTATGTGCACCACATAAAGAAACTTAATGAACTAAGTATTTTGGAGAAAGGAACTTTAATAAATTTTATATTAATACTAATAATCAAAAGTATTAGCAGCTCTTCTCTAAAAAGTGAATATAATTCCTTGGAAATGATTAAGATTATAAAATAATTTGGAAGACAAGGCTGCTAGTGACTGTAAAGCATTGTTTCATTCTTCTGAATAAAGAAGATAAAAATCTAATCCATTAATATGACTGTGGAGAGGGAACAGGAAAGGAACAGGGAAGTCTAGATATAATAAGTCATTATAGCATTTTAAATTGGAAGGTAGGAAAGGAACTCATGGGGGAAGATGAGATAGGTAGAAATAATCACCCAGGAGGCCTTAACATTCAGACTGACCAATTCAAATCTGATTTTAAGGGAGAATACAAGTCACTTTAAAGATGTGTGTAACACAGTCAGTGTGATATGCAATAATGATTAATTTACCCTTTTTGAATGGTTGGGTGGGGGGTGAAAAGCCTGCAGGGTAGAAGGCTAATGAGAGGAGAGCTGCTGGTTCACAAGTTGAGTGCCTTGGGATCAATTGGTTAGGAGTGTCACAACCTTCTGAACATCAGGAAACAGTCACCTAGGGAGTGCGCAGAAATCAAACTCTCTGATCATTATCTGTACTACCTATAAAGCACTTTTTAGACAAAGAACAGTATATGTGAAAACACTTGTCAGTGCATTTTCTTAAATGGCTGATTTTGTGTGTCTGTGTAATATGAAAAAAATGTGAAAAATAACTAAGTTGTTTTTGGAATAAAATTGAAATCTTCTGTATTTCTAAGTAAAAATCGATGTTCATTGGCACCTTTCTCAGTCATAGACATGAACAAGTCACTTGTGAGGAAGGTGTTGATAAGACTGCCCTGGATCCATAAGACATTCCTCTCCAAGGATGTTTATCTTGCATCTATCATATAACCAGTGCTTTGAAAATTTCTTGATGTGATCTGGGCTCTTGCCCAGAATAAGAAAAGGCCCAGGAAAGGGAAAGATTGAGGTGCACAGTTAATGTAGGAATAAGCTACATGTTCCCGGTTAACTGCCATAAATATCGTAAAGACAGAATGAAAGTAAGTTAATATCAAATATAAATATTTATCTACCTAATAATTACGAAGTTATAAACTAATATATGTGTTATATATATAACCTGAATAATTTACACATATGCATATGATAAAAGTAGATAACTGATTGTACTTGGAAGAATCCAAGTATCTCTTAACTAGAATTGACTGGATATTTGTCTTTAAGTTCTAATGTATAATTTATTTCTGGTTTCTTGCCATTTTCACCTTACTTATATTTTGCTAAACAAAAACAAAATAACAACAACACTACCTGCACAAATAAACAAAAAACCCTGAGTTTATTTTAATATGATTTTTGAGGAAAAATATTATTACAACAACTTTGTCTATTCTTGTGGTGTATGAAAAGGCTAGAAGCAATGCACTTTATTTTACTCCAGGAGATAAAGGCAAAATAATAAATAACACAGAAAATGACAAAATACCCAACTTGTTATCTAAAACTGCCTAGGACTTCTAGGCATACATAATGCCAAGGAAAATTGTGATCCTGAATGGATGGATTTCATTATAAAAATAAAGTGTACTAGACAAAGAAGAAAAAAGAATAAAAGCAATGGATAGATGTTACTAAGGAAATTAAAGTTTGTTAGTAATTTTTTCAAGTCACCTATGACCTGAAAGAATATGGTATTTCTTTTCCATTATCAATGGCATTTAAAAAAGTTTGTAGCAAGATTTTGAAGCAAGGCAATTTATATATGTATTTATTGTTTTCCCAAACCTCATCACTTTTATAGAGATAAAATTAGATTTTTTTTTGCCAAACCAAACAAAAACTACAACATCAGAATATGTTGGCTCTAAAGGGTGTTTGGTGGAAGTAAGGAAAATAAATTTAATGCATTTTTAAAAGTCTAATAATATCTTAAAACAGAGGAGAGGTTATGAATTTAATGTTGATATTTATATGCATTTTAGATCTTTTTGTTATTTTAATTAATTTTGTGTATTCATTTATTTATTTAGGTGCATCGCAGGAAGTAACACAGTTGTATTACTCTCTTCTAGATGGTTGTTTTGACAGTGCAGTAAAATGAAACATCCCAAAGCAGCTCCAGAACACAGAGCTCCTTGTGTTAACCCCTAATATCCAAGCTCCTTCTGCCTCCACTTCCCTTTGTTACTTCTTCCTCTTACTATAATTAACATGGCTATAAGTTTTATGATTGTTTTCTGAGGACACTTCCTAGCATACAGAAAAGCAGAAATACTAACCTGGAACCTTATCCACCATTGCACCATCCCAGATATTTAGTAGAAATTTTTGGTAACAGTAATTATGATAATAACATTTTACCAAAAAGTGTAAAGGAAATACAACTAGTTTAACAATTTATAAAGTTTTTATACTAAAAATATATCATGAAATTCCACTTAAAATTTTGCTTCAAATTTTTACAAAAATGCTTCATGTTCTACTCTAGCCTAATGAGTATATATTACTGCATTGACATTTTTGATAATTTAAAGACCATAAAGAAGAGAGTTTAAAAAAATCATCAAATGGGCTACCGTGAATGATATGGTTTGGATTTGTGTCCCCACACAAAACTCATGTCAAATTGGAGGAGGCGTCCTGTGGGAGGTGGTTGGATCCTGGGAGAGGATTTCCCCCTTGCTTGTCTTATGATAGTGAGTGAGTTCTCATGAGATCTGATGGTTTAAAAGTGTGTGACACTTCCCCCTTTGCTCTCTCTCTCCTGATATCATGTGAAGAAGGCACTTGCTTCCCCTTCACTTTCTGCCATGAATGTAAGTTTCCTGAGGCATTTCAGTCATGCTTCCTGTCAAACCTGTGGAACTGTGAGTCAATTAAGCCTCTTTTCTTCGTAAACTACCCAATCTCATGTAGTTCTTTATAGCAGCGTGAGAACAAATTAATACAATTATAATGCACATTTTCAGTTAATTTTTAAATTTTAGTTTTCTATAATTTTTGGTATGTATTTCTTTGTTTTTGTATTGATTTCAAGAATCCTTGGTAAATTGAAGGTTTCAATATCTTATCTGTCATATTTGGTTAAACTCTGCTTCCCATGGTAATTTGTGCCTTTTGAGTATGAATGTGGTTGTCTAAGTTCCTTTTTTATACATTCTATAAGTTTTCCCTTTATAATTCATCCAACAATTGGTAGTTTTAGAACATTCTGCTCCATCTCCAGTGTTACAAATATATTCCTTTATGGTTCTAATTATTTTTTTTCCCCACACAATACTTTTCTGGTGTTTTTTGAGATTTTACATGATGTAACGACCTGGCTTATATTATTTTGTTCTACGGAAGGGTAACTTGCTCAATCATTTATTTCAATACTCTACATTTCTTCAATGGTTTTAAAATCCAACTCTTGTATACTTTAAATATTATATACTATACCATCATCATGTTCTTGAGAATTTATAGCAGGCAGAATAATGTCTCTATGAAAGATGTCTACAGTCTAATCCCCAGAACTTGGGGGTATGCTAGGTTTCATGGCAAAGGAGAATTAAGACTGCAGATATTATTAAGCTTGCTAATAGGGATACTACCTTGTGTTATTCAGGTGGGCCCAATGTCATCACAAGGGAAGCAGAAAGGGAGGTGGAAAAGAGAATAAGGGAAAGTGTGACTACAGAATAATAATAAAAGAAATGCGATGTTGATGGACTTGAAGATGAAGAAAGAGGGCCATAAGCCAAGGAATGTGGGTGCCCTCGAGAACCTTGAAAGAACAAGGAAACAGATGCTCCCCTAAAGCCTCCAAGAAAACGTAGTAATACCTGATTTTGTTTCAATGAAACCTATTTTAGACTTCTATCCTATAGAGCTACAAGACTTGAATAATGTGGTCTCGAAGCTGCTAAATGTGTGATAATTTGTAATATCAGTATAGAAAACTGATACAGTATTGCATTCAATTAATCTTTGTGTTGTGACAACGTCATTAGTATTATTTACTCTCATTCTCTTTCACTTATTCGTTCACTGAGAAATGTGCACCAGGCTGTCTTCTAGGTCCTGTGGTACAGGGGAGGTGGGTAAACCAACACACATGCTTGTTACTTCAGGTGACAACAGCTCTGAAGAACAAAACAAAATAATTGAAAGTGCATAAGGTTATATTTACTCAGTTATATATGAGTGATATATAAACAGTAAAGGCAGGATTTGGGGGGTAGGGAATAAGGATTTCAGTTGGAGATACTAAAATGGAGATGAGATTATTCAGAAGCAAAATCTGGTCTGGAGATATATTAATATATTTTTGAATCATTAGTGTATTAGGAAGTGTCATAGGTCTGGGTTAGTCCTAGGGAGTAAAAAAATCCTGGGGCACTCTTGAATTTAGAGTTCCAGAAAAGAAAGAATAGTTGACAAAAAGAGAAGCAAGCGAAAGCAGAGGTAGAAGGGGAACTGAGATTTTACCACAGTAGCAGTGGATAATACAAGTAAAATTGTTCATTGTGATTGCTGTGAAAAATATGTCCAAGTTTCTTACTTTGTTGGAGCTATTGAACGGTTGGATACAGTAATAAAAAACACAGGAACAATTGGTAATCCCTTTTCTTTCTATATCCGTCTCTCAAAATTTTTGGCTCATTTTTTAGAAAAAGTACTATTGTTGTTTTCATGACCCAGATCATTAATGTGATATATTTTCTTTTAAATTTATTTTTGTATAGTAATAGCATTCATAGAATCCAAAATGCCAGTGCTAATTCATATTATAAAATCTAAATTAATCCTGAGGTGCGCCTTTATTTTAATAACCTATATACATCGATGTACATGTAAGCTTTATGTCCCTATATTTTAGTTCAGCTTGATATGTTAGTTTTAATAGATTAGTAATGATAATTTCATATGTACATATAAAATGTACTAATATGTCCAATGGCCCATGTGATACTATGCCTGAATTTTCCACAAATAGTTATTTTGTGTTTTCAGAACTATTCCACAATATAATTTGTTGGAAGTGTATTTTTTGCCAATATTGAATACGGTAAAATCTGACAAGCAGAATCCTTACTGTTTACACACACACACACACGCGCACACACACACACGCATATGTGTGTGTATAATTAAAATACAGAATTATTTCTAGAAAATAACACCAGCCTGTGATGCTGAGACTATATTTTAGTGCCACAAAATAGTTTCATAAAATTAAAGTTCTGAACTGGGTTGTTAAATATTTATTTATTATTAATAAAAATTAAGATATTACAAAGAAACTTGCAATTTTAAGAGGGTTAAAGCAGATGGCTTATCTTTTTAAAGAAAATTGAAAAGCAAGAAGGGCGAAGAATATACTTAGTTTCATGATTTCCCATTGAGGGTCTTAATGATAGCATCTGTTAGTGCTGCTATAAAAGTGGTTGAATAGAGGAGGACAGGAAGTTACATTTGTCCAGTAATTGAGCAATGCAGACAGCATGCTGACTGGGACAAGGAGAGAGAAAGAAAATGAGAGAAATATAGACAGAGAAGCCTTGAAGTCAGTTTTAATAATATCCAGAAGCAAAGAGTAAGAGACATCTGGCATTTTGACAGAATGGATCAACTGCTCTGCAGTAACATTTTATTTTCTTCAATATTTTTCTTATAATCTTTAATGTTAACTGTTGGTTTGCCATATAGATGGTAACTGACATGCATGAGAGGTCAAAAACAATGTGTGTGTGTGTGTGTGTGTGTATAACATGTATTGGAGAGCTTCATTTAGAATTTATTCTGTCAGGAGACTTTCATTTAACATTCAGCCAAATGCCACCTATATGCCAGGAACTAGTTTTGAAGAGAAAAATAAATGCTCTGCTTCTTGGTTGGGAAAATAATAATCCTATACAGTCATAATATACTTAGAAATTTACAAAGAATTTTCATTTATATTGTCAGTTTACTTCTTAGTAAAACTTTGTGAATTAGGTGTTATTTTATTCTTTTCTAGGTCAAGAAGATGCAGCTCAATGAGGTGCAAAATGTCATTAATAAGCAATGGAGATAACCCCTTGAATTCAGATTTCCAAATTCTAATGCTATTTTTGCTCAGACTTAATTTTGAGAAATATAGAGATCTTACAATGTAAAATTTACTCATTCGGATATTCTTTACATATTTCATTAAGAGCTCATAATAATCAGTGCAATGTTAGGTTTATGAAAGTATAGTATATTATATGAACTGTAATCCTACCATGAATTTTCTTACATGGTAGTAGAATATGTTGAGCACATATTTAAATATGAAGAGTCTTTTTTTAATTAAAAACACACTTGACAGTTAAGTTTAAAATGGTAACCATGACAATAAATCACTGAGAAGCATTTATTTAGATTTCACTAACTGAGAAGTAAGTGATAATTTAAACAGCATCTGGCTGAAGTTTCTTTAGTTAGCTAAACAGGCTTTTGTGGTTTCACCAAATAAAGTAAGTAAGTTTGCCAGACAAGATTCTGATATTTAAGGTAAATATATTTTGAAGATTCTAATTGTTTTGATTGTGCTTATAAAATCATTATGTGCTAATTTATTGTTAACAGTTTTTAGTGTATATCATCAAGAGGTTCTCTCAGGTATTATACTTTGAGAAAGTTACAAAAGAACATTCATATATTTCAGATTTTATTTTTGTTATGTCAATTTGTGTTTTCTTAGGCCAAATGCATTTTCTTTAATAAATAAATGGTGTAATATTTTTATAGTCCCCAAATAAATTAAATTATTAATTCATTTCTTAATTCATTAGATAGTATGGCAGTTTGAAAAAAATACCATTTTTTTCTTTACAGAGGGAAACAAAATAATGCTTTTTTCCTTCTATCAGTAGAATTCCAGCAATGAAAAAATAAGTAAAACTCACGTTTCTCCTTTTTCTATCCAGTGTGCTAACATTTAATCTGAGTTTATTTAAACAGTTCAAATCTTACTCACCTCTATGTAAATGTTAAATGGGATTTTTATTTTTCTATGTGTACTACTATCTAAATTCATGGTGATTATTTTCCAGTTCAGATTTTCAAAAGACTTGTTCTGATGCTTGTGTTGATAAAATAAAATGAGTTAAACATTTAACTGCAGAGTAAAATGAAACTATTAAATTAGCTTTGAAAAAGCAAGGTTAAGAAAACTCTTTTTTAATAAGCATTGACAATTTCAAGGCAATTATTGATGAAGGCTAGATGTTCATTTTGGTAGATCCTATGTGATGCTACTGCTTGCCTTCCCTTCTCTTACCACCTGTGTGCCTTATTGCCTTTACCCTAGTTTTGGCCAATGCACTTACTATATTCCTTACTCAAAGAACTTTGGTCCTAAGGGCCAAAGCAGTACTTAGCTCTTAGGAGCTCAGTTTGTATTTTTGAATAAAAGATTAAATGAATCTAGTAATATTCTACAAAACAATACATATTCTGCTTTCCTTCTCTTGGTTTATAGATAGAGAGGCCAGAATACTACTTTTCTTCTCAGGAGGCCTCATACTGGAGAGATAGGTCAAGGAGAAAGTTTCAGGCTTCCAAACTGGGAAATCCACATTTATGTAGTCATTGAATAAACACATATTCACATACAGTATGCCAGATGAAATTATAAGCACTGAGCATACAGATTTTAGGAAGCACAGTTCTTGTTTTGAGGAACTAAAAATGTGATGTGCTATTTAGTTAAGACCATGGCATTTGGAATCAAATTATACTGCCAATCTTCAGTCTTGCTTCTAGTAGCTATGAACTTTGGCAAGTTAATAAAACTAAGTTTCAGTCTTCCCCATTCATTACATGGGGGTAATAAAATTGATCTAATTGCTTTTTTGTTTAAAATTGGGTGAGATGAAGTCTATAATACACTGGACACAGCAGAAATGCTCAAAAAATATCAGTGAATTATAATAGTAACTGTCCTTGTAGTAAAATTTGTTGATTAGAGATTCAATGGTTGCAATAGATTACTTCTTATTTAATTTTAATTTTTTTTCATACATTATCAGACCTACTTGGTCTATCAGTATCTCCTGTAGGATATGGGTTTGTGATTCTCAAATATTGTCTCTTGCATTTGAAGCACTTACTTATTTATTATTTTCCCCTGGGAACCATTGCCTTAAGTGACTATGAACTGCACAAAGTTAGCATTTGCCCAGGATTTCTTCTTTTAGAGCATTCTACCTTTTCTATTTGTAGACCTGGTGGAGCATCATTCAGACTACTCTGTTCTTAAATACATTCAGTGAGTGAGCACTTAACTCATACTATCTAATCATGGTTTCATATGTATTGGATCATAGTGATTTGTTCAGATAAAGACACCTAACTATTGCCAGGCTAATGAAAATTCCTTCCAATCGGTTCTGCTGGATCCAATTAATAAGACATCAATTGCATTTGAGGACCTATTATTATAAACATGTATTGACTTCACCTAGAGAATCTTCAAGTAACCATCTCCATTACAATGTAGATGAAGACGCTTACAACACAAAAATATGAAACTGATATGCAGAAAAAGGCAGAACCAAAAGATGACAAAAAAGCAATGGCAAGAAAGTCCTCATCATATCATTTGTTCCCTACGGTTGAACAATGCCTGAAGCCTTCGTTAGGCATCCTATTTAACAGTTGTATGAGGCAATCTTGACGTGGATTTCTGCTACAGAGATTTCTATGACAGCACTGAAATTGTCCTGAAATTTTCTAAGAAATCACTTCTCTCCAGGGTCTTGCCCTTCAGTTGATAACTCTATCAATGTTCATTCTACCTCTCTTCTGCTTTAATACCTAAACAACATAGGCCTACTGAAAATACCCGCAGCTCGGGATGTCTTTTCCTCAGAAGATTACGATATAAAGATATTCAACCATTAGTCTCTCTTGAAAGTGCTCAAAAGTAGTCATTGAGTTTATTTTCCCTCAGTCACTGAGGTATTATTAAACAATGAGTTTTTATGGATAATTCTAACATTTCCCTGGGATAATTACAAAATGTAGAAACTCCTTGTAGACCATCACAAATAAAATGGAAAGTTCTTTTCCAAATTCACAGTTTGTTTTCTGCAGATAAGTTTTAAGAAAATTTTGCCCTGCTTCCCTTTTTTGCTTTGAATGCTTTTCTATTTAATATTCATTAGTAAGATATGTACTTTAATACTTATGTCAAATTCAGGAGACATTAACAAGAAAACCTATTTTCATTATATGAACTGCACACATACATAAGCATAGAGAGAGAGCTGTATATTTCTCTCATTTTGTTCAGGAAAAAAATGCTTAAATTTTTCTTGAACATTCTCACAATGAGAAACAATTATGCAAGTCTTTGGAAATTCTTGCGATTATACCCATGAGATCTACTGAGTGATTCAGGACCATTTAGTCTTGTGCAAGATTATCTGATTGCTGCTTTTTTGTGTTTTTGTTCTCTCCTATTTTTGTTGTCAATGATCACATTCATGGTATGGTTTATTTTGCACTAGCATTTCTTACTTTTTTAAAAGATGTTCCTATCATGCTTATGTGATTGGAAATCAAATTATTAAACTTATTAGAATTCTCTTCAAATTAAAAAGAAAAACTTTCAAGTGAATGATGGAGGAATAGTGGTACAAGAAGATTGCTTATGTTGTAGTAAAGGGATATTAAAACCATTATTTTCACTGTCTAGAATTATTTTTTAAGCTAAATTTATGTGAGTGATGTGTTGCTGTATTTAATTTCTCATGTAACTATATACATTCAAATATATCCATAGACATGACTATAGACATGACTCCCTGCTTATCGTCCCAGGAAATATTTCTCTCAATGCTAGTGTAAATTATTGTTTGACTTCTAGCATTAAAAAAACATAGATTTTTAGGAATGCTTACATTTACTCATCCTTTCATTACTGAGATCAAGGATCCATTAAGAGTGCTGTCAGTATTTGGATTTATTTTTGGAGGCACAGCAAAATCTGCAGGAGTATTAAAACTCAATTCTGTTGGGAAACACAGGAAAAAGCCACAGGTTCAAACCTTTTAAAGGTGTTTCCCCCTTTAGTTTCATCATCCCCTTAAAATGCATAAAAATTATGAAGGGATGATTTGTCCATCATGAATCTTAAAGATAAGTTGTATGCTTAATGAAGGGTAGGGGAAATGAAGACTCATGGATCTCATCATGTTTGGGTATTACCGTTTACATGACAGTCTGAATTCTGATAGTCATGTGTAATATTAAAAATAAAAAACAAGCACCAGCAAAAATCAAAAGTTAATGCTGCTACAGGCATACTGCCAGTTTGCGCCAGATACTGCTGAGCCATTCGTCTCTGAGGTTTTGAATGACTGTAGTGTAAGGCATTGCTTGAAGGAAAGTACATCTAGGATAGATCTTTACTCTCCACTGATTTACTTAGAACTGGAGATATTGATATTCAACACAGGATTATTGTCATTCACTGATACAGAGGGAATTATCTAGCTGTGATGGCTCTGAGAAATGTAACAGAAACATTAGAGCACTACCAGTCTGAAGAAAGACTTTCATTACAAATTAGGTTCTACAGAAAAATAAGGATTAATCTAGATATGCAACTATTAATAATTACATTTCTGACACTGATTTAAGAGATGTACTTATATCTATAATGTCTGTTTTATTTAAGAATGAATTAAATATTTCAAATCAAACTGGAGTTTAGAATGCAAACTGACAAATTAGAGAATAAGTTTAACATAGAAGTGTTTGTAAGTGATTGACTTACATTGTTAACTAGCCAAAATTTATATTTTAATAAGCTCATTTAAATTTTCTACACTTTTAGTATTTTCTTCAAAATCTAAAAATATATTTTTAAAAATTTTCAAAAAGCTGAGAGATACTTATTTAAAAACAAAGCCATGGTTGCTTAATAATTGTTAATTTGTGTAATTATGTCTTTAAAGAACGTACTACATATATGATCATTTGATTTTTATCAAACATCATTATTTGTAAACATATATTTTAAAATAATTATATGAGAAAGGTCTTTGTTCATGGGCAATTTTCAAGCTCATTCTTTTGCTGCTTGATGAAAGTGCTTTATATGAACAAGTCTTATCTTTTGTCACTACCTTTCTTAGCCTCTTGGGATGGAAAGCAAATACCACCTCCCACCAAAAGTATGTTCTTTTGGTACCCAAAATTTCTCACTTTAAAAAATATAACAGTAATAACTAGCAAGTCACCATCACTTTTTTTTTTTTTTTTTTTTTTTTTGTGAGATGGAGTCTCACTCTGTCGCCCAGGCTGGAGTACAATGGCATGATGTCAGCTCACGACAATCTCTGCCTCCCAGGTTCAAGAATTCCTCCTGGCTCAGCTTCCCATCTCTACTGAAAAAAAAAAACTATTGTTGTTTTATCCAACCTTAGATGTCACTTTAAAAATGTATAATTATCTTTTATGAAGATATTTTGGTTATTATCAGTCTTGAAATATTATTGGTATTTCCCACAATTCAGATCATTGCATACTAAAAAAATCCCATTTATAACAAACATCACTGAAGATGAGATGCTACATTAGTGTACTCACTCACCACCACATTTAATCTACTGCTTTTCTCATTGTCTAAGCATTAGAGTAAGCCCTTTATATTCTCAGGAGGTAAAAATAGAATATCTTCTATATAGCCACACTTGGAGTTATTGCCATGCAACGGTCTCTAAAACTTTCTTATGAGTCAGTTTTTCTTCTTTTCTTTTAGAGCACAGAGTAGGCATAGTCATAATATGCCATACTTCTACCAAATTAGAGATTCTATCCTTTAATTTTTCTATCATGTGCTCATCATGTTCATGATCAACATTAATAATGGACTTTCTTTGGGAGAATATGTCTTAACTAAAAAAAACTCAATTGTGCTCACTCTTAAAAGATCAATGTGAATGTAAAAATAAATACACTTCATTGCATTATATGAGCTCTATAAATAGCTGGTTACACAAAACTCACATTCATCTCTCAGTAATATTCCAAATGACTATAAGCCATAAACATGTGGGGGCGTTAAAACTGAATGTCCAATCCCAAACTGCCAAGATATCACTATATCTTTTTTTAAAAAATTATACTACCATAATCATAAAAGGAAAATTATATTAGTATTAGCTTGCAAGAATCTGAATTAGATCTTATTATTCCCCATTGACTATTTACAAATTGTATTTTCTACTGAAAGTATAATGGCTCTTGGAGAGAGCTAACAGCAAAAGAAGCCCAAGAGTGAGTGCTCATTTCAGCCGACTGTGAGCCATGGACCAGTGAGTTTTGGGACTTGTGCTTTATACTGACTCTACTCTGCTTTGAGGATTATATTCTTGCCATCTTCTCAGTGGTTGCAGAAGATTAAAAGAGCTCCTATGAGATTTGGCTCCAGTACAACAGCTGAGCTACATGAGCTGGAAAATTTGTAAAACAGCATCAATTGTAAATTTGGAACAGCCTTTGTTGGTTTTAAGGCCTTATTTTTTATAACTCAGAATAAGAAACAAATAACAGTTCTCTATTTTATTTCTTCCCTGGTTCATGCAGCATTATAGACACGTTTATATTATATAAAATAGTTAATATCTTATGTAATATTTTATAATTTAATATTTTAAACATTTACTAATAATCATTGATTTTAAGTCACAGTAATACATTTTTTAAAAACACGTTAATAAAGGATACAGCAGACCAATCTTTACTCTCTGAATTGAAACAACCCAAAATGGATTTTTTTCATCATGCCAAACTTTTCATCAAATTGCAAAGATTAAATCTTATTACTATTAAACAATTCTTATTGCCTAAATGTACAGAAAATATTCTCTAGGATTTGAATGTAAGAAATTTTCCCCATTGGAATATGTCCAGAAAATATATTAATAAAATTGATGAAATAAAATCTAGTCCTAATATTGTAGACACTTCCTCTCTAGAACAATCCCATTTGGAAGTAAACCTGGTTTAAGCAATAGAAGATTTTCTTGATAGGATTAAGCAACAAACTTAATTAGTTTTAATCAGTAAAGCAAGTGAAACAGATTTTAACTTAATTAAAACTAGCAGAAGTAAAATGCCTTGTAAGATAATGGGAGATAATGGAATTTGAATTCCCTTTCTTGGCAATATTATTACTAGGATTGTCTATTTGGAAGAAGACCAGTACAAAGGCTTTAATAGTTACTTGGATAGTATCACTGATTAAAAGCAAATAGGTACAATGAACATGTTAAAGAAATATATAGCTACCTTCTAGTTAGTACTTAAAAATCATCAAATTAATCTGATTGCTCTTGTCACATTTTTTACTAAAAAAAATACCTTTTGTAACTAAAATAATATTAAACATAATATACTATTAAACATATCTTTACTTGTAGATATGGTTAGGTAAAACCACAGCAGTTTTGGATATGTTATCATTTTCCATAAAAAATGTTATAAAGACTTAATTCTCCAATACTTATTTATGAAAATAAAGTAATATATAAATAACTTACAGTCAGCAGTAATGTTTGATCATCAATGAGATAAATAATATAAATATCTTACAGTTATTTGACAGATTACAGCTTTCAAACTTCAAGGACACAGAATTGATGTATATGTCTTCATTTTACATATAACAAAATGAGAGTCTTTGAGAGTTTGATTCAAATTCTATCTAAAAATAGAACAAATAAGCATGGAAAATGAAATTCATAGCTTATTTTTGACTTGCACTTTATTTATTAATTTATCTTCTCTACTCCTGCTTTGACTGCCCCTGCCCCCAAAAAAAGTAGGGCTGGTAAATTGAAGCAAAAAAAAGATATTAGGCATTGATATCATTATTTTGGTGTGTGGGTGAGATGTGGTACATAGCAATCACTTTCCTTAATCCAGAGATAAATCAAAGTAAGTATTTGAAGATTATTTTGAGAGGCTAACAGTGATTTTTTTAAATTGGACTAAGAGTATGAAAAACCATATTTTGTGAGTATGTAAGACCCAATAATTCAGTAATACGTAATGAGCTAGTTTCCTCACCTCAGATAGAGATTTATAGCACTTAGAGAAAAATGGAATAAACTATCTCTATAGTTCAATATAATATACTAAAACATGAATAAAAGAGTAAGTACATTTGCCCCAGTATAAATGAAACTTCTGCATTGTTTCAAACAATTCTCTGTTCCATTATACTCAGTGACTTTGTGAATATCTATAGCATAGACTGAATCAGTCAGGGCCATTCTCTGGGACAGTTTTATTCTATCTGCATAGTGAAGTATAACAAATTTTCTCAAAGAGAGGAATAGGAAATAAACCTATCCCTTGTTGCCTCAGACAGATGGAAAGCATAATTACAAATGAAAGGTTATGTTGATTGTTTAAGAAAAAAATCTAATAGAAAAACAAGTATTCTTTTACACAACTCTTTCTTTTCCTATCTTGGTTCTTGACTTTCTTCCCATTTCTTGGTTTAGGATCTTGTGTAACTGACTGTTCCTTTTGCCACTGATTTGGGTTCTGTGAAACATCCAGGTATGTTTCCAATATAATCTTTTGTCTTTTGTTCGATTCCTTTCACCTGTGTTAGTCTGGTTTAAATATGTTTCTATTTCTTGTTTCAGACTGATTACATGTCTATGTAATAAAATGGACAATAATGTAAATAAAGTCAATAATTTGTGTATAATTTAATTTTTTTTTTTTTTCTGAGAGGAGGTCTTGCTCTGTCGCCCAGGCTGGAGTGCAGTGGGGAGATCTCAGCTCACTGCAACCTCTGCCTCCCTGACTCAAGCAATTCTCATGCCCCAGCCTCCAGAGCAGCTGGGATTACAAGCACTATCACACATGGCTAATTTTTGTATTTCTAGTACAGACAGTGTTTCACCATGTTGGTTAGGCTGATCTTGAACCCCTGACCTCAGGTGGTCTGCCCGCCTCAGCCTCTCAAAGTGCTGGGACTACAGGCATCAGCCACTGAGCCCTCTAATTACATCTTTTTTTAAAAAACAATCCCATGTACCCATATACTATACAATACCTTTATATACTTTACTATAATTCTATTTATTATATATGTATATTTAATGCATTTGTTTATGCATATATTATGTATATAATGTATGTACGTGTAATGTCATATGTGTATAATGTATGTATATGTATGTGTATGTTTATATATATTTAATTTTATGTACTTTTTTGCAGCATTATTTATCATTAACACAATTACACAGCAGTTATTTGTCATTGAATTTTTCCCACAATATTGAGGTATGAATTTCTCTCCCTTCCTTCCGTCCTTCTTTCCTTCCTTCCTTCTTTCCTTCCTTTCTTTTCCACCCTTTTTGCCTTCCTTCCTTCTTTCCTCAAATATTTATTGAATTCCTTCTACTTGCTAGCCACTTTTAAAGTCATTGGAGGAACAGGAGGACCAATAAACATAAGAACCAAATTATCTGCTCTCATTGACCTTTCACCTTTAAGTTGAGGAAGGACTGACAAAATAAATAAACTCAGAAATGATTATCTAATATTTCAAATGGGAAAAAGTGTTATGAAGAAAAATAAATGGAAAGGATTACAAATAATGGAGTGTGATACATGGTGCTGTATTAATACTTTTAAGCAAACTTGAGTGATATAATTAGAAGAGCCACGTGGGAATCACCAGAAGAGAATTCCAGAGACACCTGAAATTGAAAAGCCCTAATCATAAATGGATAACTGGTAACAAACTTGTATGTGGTAATTAATAAAATGGACAATTCTAATGAATAGATTAATACTAATTAGCTGAAGATTTGGTGTTTAAGGATATTAACGTGTAAAAACAACAGATATTTATGACACCATGACTAAGCACAACTAACCTTTGTTTTGCAGGTTGAGGGCACCTTACAGATCATATTAGGAACAACTTCAACAATAACAGTTTTAATGAGTATAATTCATGTTCTTAGGTGCTATGCTTATTATTTATCTAAATAAAGATTAAAACTGAGAATCTTAAGGAAAAGACATCTCAAGTTCATAGTGGTTGGAGATGCACAGAAAATACTTTGCTACATATGGAGAAATAAGAACACAGATTATAATTTAAGCAAAAAAAAAAAAATCTTGCCACAATTCCTTTGTGAGTTAAAACTAAAATTTGATTCTGAATTGATTATTGAACTGAGCTTCTTATATAAATGTACACTTAAGTCAATGTCTACTATGTATGTAAAATTTACAACTCATTATATGTTTCGAATTCACTATGAATTAACTTTTTGTATTTCTCTTCAAACACCAAGTGAAAGGACAGCCCTAGAGACTGTTTTATTCATAAAAATTGTCTTTCCACTGAAATTAAACCCAAAATTATTATTTTCTAGTTGTTTAGAGCTGTAGGGTTCTATTTCCTGTAAGCAACTTGTGGTCTACATTTGGTTCATGTGGTAATTTATTATCCTTTTTGATTGGAAAATTACTTAGAAGACGAGTGAAGTGTCCATTGAACAGAAAGTGGATGAATTGTCCTTCTATAGCCAGTAGCAAACACTATCGGCTATAGCAAGTTAAGATTTTTATAGTCTAGCTGCTGCATGCTCATCATGTAAGATATTTTTTCAACGATTTTCTACATACAAGAAAAAGGATAAAAGAAGTCACACACCTGTTGAGTGATTCTGGTCAAAAGAATTATGCATTTTGGGAAAAGCTTTTCCTAAACAAAAAGGGAAGAAAAAATGTTGTGTCTTCAGAATCTCAAAAATTTTATTACTTATATCAATAAAAACAGCATATTTTAGTACACTTAGTTAAAATATGAGAAAATCTAGGAATATGTCCCATGATCAACATTAAAAGCATTACCATATAAACAAATCTGTTGTTATTATAGGCATTTATTTTAATGGTAGAATCTCTTTTCAAATTTTCCCTTAACTGTAATCTTTATGGCTGTACCAAGTGCTCTAGTGTTCATACACATTTCAAAAAACTTTTAATATATTAATCATTCACTTTTGTTATAAACATTGCTATTTTATAGTAATATTTTTTCTTATTAGTTTATCATTTTTCAAATTATACTAGTGTGATATAAAATACTGCTGCTTCCCAAACAATAAATGTAGCAGATTTTATTTTCCAAAGTGCCCACTGCAATATTTCTGGTCCCTTGTGCTCTTCCAGGACTTTGCCACCCAGTTTTCAAGAGATGAATATGATTGCTCTTCTCTTGCCCGAGTTTGACAACTCATTCTCCGTTCAGGGGAAGCGACACAGTGTGACTTCCAAGGCTAGGTTATAAAAGACAATGTGGATTTTATGTAGTTCTCTCCCTCTTGACATGCTTACTTTTGAAACACAGCTACCATGTTGTAAGGAAGCTCAGGCCAAATGGAGAGACTGCATATAGGTCGCTAGCCAAGAGTCCCAGCTGACAGCCAGCATCAAACATTAAACACATGCGTAAACAAATCTTCAAATAATTCCAAACCCTAATCTTCAAATCTTGCAGCTGAGGCCTCAGATATCATAGCTCAGAGACAATCTATCCCCAGAGCAGCCTGTCAGAACTCCAGACCCAAAGAATCTGTGAGCGTAACAATGGATTGTTTTTACACCTATAAGTTTTAGGGTGATTTAATCAATAGCCCTAATAAAAAGAACCATAAATTTGTATTAATTTGTAGACGTGGAGAACTTTTCACCTGCTCATATTTTTATTTCTTCTTTTGACATTAGACAACTGACAGAAATGTGTAACATCCTTTGTGTTAATGGTGCACTTCAGTTTCTTCCATGTGTTAATCCTTCCTGTCAATGTGTCTGCCTACTTTATATTCCCTTTATTTATGTCTCTCAAATATGTGCTGTGGGAGGCAACATTTTAAAATTCACCTGCTCCTGAATTCTATGCTCAGACCCTGAAAACCTGTCAATATGATGACATATAACTTTCATGGTTATTATGTTAAACACTACAGTTGACCTTAAAATAGAGAGATTATCTTGGTGGGTATAATCCAGTCACATAAATCCTGTGAAGCAGAAAACTTTTTATAGCTGGTGAAATGAGGAAGGCAGAAGAAGGCAGAGAGATTCAAAGCATGAGAAGGCCTTCACACAACTCTGCTGGTTTCAAGATGGCCACATAAGAAGAGATGCAGGTGGTCACTGAGAGCAGCTCCTGGCTGATAGTGAGCAAGAAATTGGGGAACTCACTCCTGCATCAGTAAGGAACTGGATTCTCACAACCTGAGTAAACCAGGAAGTGGATTCTTACCCAGAGTATCAACATAAGCAGCCAAAAGCTTGATTTTGGTCTTAGGAGATAGTGAATAAAGAATCCCGCTGAGTTGTGCCGAACTTCTTACTCACACACTTATTCCTTGTGAAATAATACAAGGATATGGTTTTAAACCACTAATTCTCTGGAAAATTATTATACTGCTATAGAAAAATAGTACATGCATTTTATTTTTTCAATTGTTAAAATTTCTGTAAATTTGCTAGAGAATTGCATTACTGGTTTTACTGATTTACTCCACTTCTTGAAACAGAGCATGTAAAGTACAACCATGAGCAAACTACTGACTGCTCCCTATTTTTGTATGGTCAATGAACTAAGGGTGATTTTTGCTTTCATATGGTTAAAAAAATACCAAAAAAGGAATAAAATATGGTAAATGTGAAAATTACATAAATTTATATGGTAAATGTGAAAATTATATAAATGTAAAATTTCAGGGTCTATAAACAAAATGTCATTGGAACATCGCCATGCTTATTGGTTTACAAGTCATCTATTAATTTTGTGCATGATGGCAGTATTTTGTGCCAGACATCCCTTATAGTTTCCTGCCTCTGCACATTCTTACATTTTAAAAATTCAACGCTTCTTTTCGATTCTACCCTTCATTTGACTCAGCTTAAATTCTAATACCTTCATATATCTTTCCTGCGCATCTTATCCATCTGAAATTGCAAGTTAAATGTCAGTCTTGATACCGTCGAGTACCATCACTTGATACTTAGCTTATTTTTAATATGATAATTACTGTTTTCTTGTCTTATCTCCTGAGATGCTTAATACTTGGCGTCAAGTATATATATATGTATATATGTGTGTATATATGTACATACATACATATATACATATATACATACATACGTATATACATATATACATACATATGTATATACATATATACATACATACGTATATACACATACATGTATATATACATGTATACATACATATGTATGTATGGAACTAATGGAATAGATATATATGTATATTATATATACGTATATATACACGTATATTATATATGTGTGTATATATATATACACGTATATTATATATGTGTGTATATATATATACACGTATATATATACATGTATATCTATTCCATTAGTTCCATACATACATATGTATATATACACATATATGTATGTATATATACATACATATATATGTATGTATATATACATACATATATATGTATGTATATATACATATGTATAGATACATGTATGTATACATATATGTATGTATATATGTGTATATATACGTGTATATATACATGTATATATACACATGTATATATATGTATATACATATACATGTACGTATACAGGTATATACATATATATGTATATTATATTATATATACGTATATTATATATATGTATATATACACGTATATATACACATATATATACACATGTATATACACGTATATATACGTGTATATATACATATATATCTATTCCATTAGTTCCATACATACATATGTATGTATACATGTATATATACGTGTATATATACATATATGTATGTATATATGTATATATACGTATGTATGTATATATGTATGTATATATGTGTATATATACGTGTGTATATGTATATATATACACGTATACATGTACGTATACACGTATATACATGTATATATATACATGTATATATACACGTATATGTAAATCAGTAAAACCAGTAATGCAATTCTCTAGCAAATTTACAGAAATTTTAACAATTGAAAAAATAAAATGTATATATACATATGTATGTATATGTACATGTATATACGTATATACATATATACATATATATGTCTATTCCATTAGTTCTGTCCCTCTAGAGAACCCTGACTAATACAACCCCTCAACCAAAATACAAATTTTGGGAAATCAAGGACTATGCCCTAATTTTTTAGAATAATTATAGTGTCTAGCAATGTGTTATGTACATAATGTTGGTAATGATAAAATGTTCAATTTAGTTGTTAAAACTTCTTAAATTAGCACCAAATCATTTTAATTTCTGTCTCTTTATGAAAGAGATAGTAATTTAATATCTTAGCTTTTACAAATTTTGTTTATTGAATAAGTAAAAGATAAAACATATTTTCTCCCAAATGAAGAATCTTTCTATTTTATATACGTATGCCTGATCTTCCTCAACAGTTCTGCAGAAATAAATTGATTATTCTTAAACAGGAACCTAGGTAAACAAATGAAATTTATTTGTCATGTAACAGTTTAGATACTACTGTTCCTATATTTTAGGTGCAGTTCGCTTGTGCTATATATGTGAATACATAGTGAGGCATTAGCATAAAATCAAGTTAAGGTTATAATTTTTAAAATGCATCATTTCTCAGTGTAAAAACTATTTTCTACCTAATTGAAGAAAAAAATGGTACTTTAAAACAGCAATATTTGGAACTGGAATAAGTTGATAGTAATACTTTGGTCACTGAAATGTACAACACACCCTGATTCTTCGAGAATGCCAAATATTTTCCCTCCACTATCCTCAATTTTCTCCCTAGATTTAAGCTTTTGATCCACCCTGAAATATAATGTAACAAAATGGTAAATGCAATTTTCCTCTCTTCTTCAGAGGTCTGAAGAAGGCTCCAAAAATGAAAATATGAGTACCACATGCCAACTTTTTCAAAAAAAAAGGAGGGGGGGCTGCACCCATCTCCATCTCTGAAGGATTTGCTCAGAGACAGCCTAACTGAACTTTCACCCATTCACCTTGTGGCCTTTTCTCTTGTACTGTCTCTACATGTAAGGGGAAGCAAGTGGTTCATCTAGAAGGAAGAATTTTTTTTTTTTTTTTTTTAAATAGGAAACTTGTAGAAAGAGAGAGCTCCCTGCTAGGGACAATGTGTTTCCCCTTTATTTAAGCCAGAGGATGCTGTTAGGAAAATCCTTTAAAGAAAGCAATGGGAATGATCTGCAAGAGGGACTGACTCCTTTTTCCAGGAAGCGGTCCCACTGGGGCTGGGCAGGAAGATGCCACAGAGTCAAGAAAAGACCAAGTGGGAAAGTGTGAAGCTGTTTTCTGATTTTGCCCTGTATAGTTCAATCTATTCAGCAGACTAGTTAGTGAAAGCAGAAATGTTAATAGGAAGTGGTAATATTTAGTAATTAACTTACAGATTCCAGAGGCTTTATTTCATCTGTTGAATAATACTTCTGTGTTTCAAGAGTGATTGACTATGTGGGTTTTATATTTTGACATTAAGCCTCATATAAGATGCAGTCATATCTTTACTAAGAGTTTATTTCTGATTACATATTTCAAGAGTGAGCCTTGATTAGGTTCCTTTTCCATCCTTGCCTAAGAAAGTTGATTAGAAAACAATATATTTTCCCTCACTCTCTGAGTTAGTATCTTGGTAAATGGAGAATGGGTTTCTTATTTATAGCTGGTGATATAATAAGCAGTTTCTATCTTTCCATGTATGTATTGGCCAGTGCAATATGTCTGCAGGAATAGTTAATTATTTGTTGAAAAAAGAGAAAAGCACACATACACATTCTCTGTTATTTTATTTGCTTCATTCACAGTCAGTACTATATTGGTCATTTATGAAAAAATTAAAACCAAGTTTAAGATCCCCTGGTACAATACAGGAAAAACGCTGTCATTATTATTGATAACACAGAATCTATCTTATTTTTAAAAAAGCCTACATCAGACAACACATTTACAGAATAGTCAAGTCAACTCAAATCCAGGTTTATGGACAGTTAGGATTTTTAGTAGAGTTCTTTTTTTTCTTTTAAGTAACTAAAATATTGCAGAGAAGACAGCCTTAAGTAAATAATATTTTTAAGTTTTTCATGAGACAGATCTTGTTCAAATTCCTTTTAAATGTCAATATGACAATACGTGGTGTAGAAAAGGTGCATAAATGATAAAAGATGACATTATTGTGTTTAGTGCAAAGGTACAAAAATCTTGGAACTGTAAATGGCCTGTTCTTCACAGTATTCAGAGGTCTGCAGAATAGTTCTACTTATTTCTTCATCCAAAGAAAAGTGTTATAATGGCTAATTAGTTTGAGTGAATTTCTGGTGGTAAATAATAACAATAATAATTCACACCTCTACATACTGTTCTTAGAATACAATGGCCACTATTTTCTCAAGAAAATGTGCAATAGTTTGCTTAGAGACCAGTACATTTATTAGTGTAGCAGATACTCTCTCAGTTTTACTTTTGGAAGTCTGAGAATAAGATTGAGTATAGATTTCTTGAAATTATAGTAGATTTAATAGCTATATTTGTATTTTTGAAAACTATGTTTGTTGGTAAAGGGAAGAGTCTTGAGAGAAAAAAAATACCAATTCTTTAAAATAATAAATTCTAAAAGGAAAACAAATACAAACTTAACTCTATATTATATCACTGTGTCAAATCAGATAGTGTGCATATTAAATATTGTATACATTATTATTCCATTTTATAGTTACTCTCCTAAATTAGTAGTTTGGTACTTGTCACTGGTTCTATACTTGGTACAAATAGAATACAACTTAAAACAATTGGGTAAACTGTTATTAGAGAGAATTTAAAAATAATTAGTAGTTTGTCAGATTTATTAATCCTTGGTCACGACTTTGGTGTCCTTTGTAGAAATTATATCGTCTATAACATTAAACAATTTGAAGATTTAATATGATGATTCAAATGTATTTGTTTCTGGGTTCATTATTTCGCATTCTTTTAAAATATGTTTACAATAAATTTTAAAATGTGAAAGTTTGTATGAAAACTATTAAATGTTTCTTTTAGTAAGGAACCACATATAAAAACCTCTGAAAAGCACATTGTATTGTCAAGATGATATAGGTTATAGATAAACTAACTCTCAAATAAAGCTAAACCAATCTTTCAAAATAAACATCAATTATACAAAAGACAAGAGGGATATTTCAATGTTTTTTCTATATAATTTTTAGAAAATTGCAATGCCTTTAAATAAAAAGAAATTTTACTTTTGCCCTAATATTAATTCAAATGCATATAAATAAGATCTTTGCCATTTCTAATTTTTGTTAAATCACTTGCCATTTCATTAACATTACTGTTGTTAACATTGCTTGTTATTTCGGCAATATCATGTGTTGTTCTCGTAACAGCAATAGAAGGGAATTTTTATCGGTGTAAAATACAATTGCTTTGAAGCGAAATGATTACAAAAATATGAAATACCTAGCCATGTAAAAATTATCTGAAAATAAGGCTGAAATTACTTGAAAGTTTTTTTCTTTCTTTTTTTTTTCTTTTTTGAGACAGGGTCTTACTCTGTCATTCAGGCTAGAGTACAATGGAACAATTATAGTTCACTGCACCCTCAAAATCCTAAGCTCAAGCAATCCCCCCACCTCAGCCTGCCAGGTACCTAGGGCAATAGGGGTTCACCACCATGTCTGGCTAATTTTTAAGGGTTTTATAAAGATGGGGTCTCGCTATGTTGCCCAGGCTGGTGTAGAATCTCTGGCCTCAGATGGTTCTCCTGCCTCAGCCTCCCAAAGCATAGGCATTCCAGATGTGAGCACCTAGCTGCTACTTGAAAGTTTCAATAGCAATTGCCTCAGGTATCTACTACAGAGCAATGAATCCTCCCATCATTTTTTTTTGTTGTTGCTACATTTCAATTTCCTCAGGTTTATTGTGCTCTGCTAGTGAGTTTCCCCTTAGTGTTTAGAAATTTAAAGTTTAGAGTCAGTGAGAGCATTATATGTTACATGTATACATACACACGTGTGTATACATACATACATATATACACATAATAATATACACACATATATGTGTAGATAAAAATGTGGCTCCTGCTTTTACTGACTCTAACTTTTAATACTGGTAAGAAGACACTTTGTACATTTTGTAAAATCCATCTACCAGATATATTTTACATCTAAAAACAGAGATAAAATAGCAGTTTGGCAAAATGGGCCATTAAAAAAGCAGATGAGATTTCATGACAGACAGAACTTGAAATTAATCTGCATCTTAAAGGAATTTTATATTTTAACAAATATCAACAGAGAGTAAACAAAAATAAAATAAAAAGAAATGTGACCAGGATGAACTCGATGTATCCAGAGGAAATTTGCCTACAGAATACCTGGTATGGAGTGACAGAATGTAGATTTATTTCAGTGTTTAAGAGCCGTCTTTTGAAAAGTGTCCAAATCAGGATAAGAATGTTGGAAAAAGTCCTGACAGCAGTGTATGCCAGAAAATAAGTACCGAGAAGCAGGCAAGAGATCAGGAAGATGAAGCAGCATTTCATTAATTAAAGACAGCTCCCCCCACATCCCAGCTTTGCTGACACTCACAGTACCAAAGCCGCGCAAAACGAGAGTTCGCTGTATATTTTTAAAAGGGGTTCACAGTTGTTTTTACTGTTGCTGCTTTCTAGAGTGATAGTTCTTTCTTCAGTTGGGTTTGGTACATCTATTTCATGATGCAGATTTTCCTGAAATATTTTGTTAATCTGGACTATGTGTACAGCCAAATATTTCACATTAATTTTTTAATTTTCTCCGAATGTTTATATTTACTTCTACCAATAATCTGGGAATAAGAATGAGTAAGCAGCCAGGTCTATTATTCCAGCAGCTCACCTGCCCTTTCAGAGTAAGGGGTAGGTAAGTTTAAATCTGTTTGAAAAGATACAGTCTCTTATTCATGTCTTAGAGATATAAGAGTCAGACAATGTTTTGTGTGTTGTTTTCATCTTTAAAAAATTAAACATTTCAGTTTATCCTTCTTTATATTAGATTTAAATAAAATCATTTGGCTTTCAATAGACATTTTATTACTGAAATTCTTTTTAAAAGAACATAATCAAAAATTGATTTAATTACCTTCTTGAGATTAGCAATGTTTTGCTTTTATATTAGAAGCCTTGAAAAACAGAGCATCAATAATAATATGTTTTTCTTCAAGATACTATAGTTTTCAAGATACAGTTCAAAAGTTCATTACCATTGTCAACAAAACTGACTTTTTCATATTTAATCATTTAACCAAGCATAAATTAACCAATGAAATAAAGGAGGGTATTTTTTCTGACAGTTTTGTTTTATACTCTTAATCATTCAGTAGAAAAAAAATCATCATCATTTAGCTCTCATAAAAATTAGCTCTTTTTTCAGATAAAATAAGAGGTTGTTGATATAAGATTGCCTTAGATCTAATGTTTATTAACTTTTTGATTAAGCCCTTGTTTTTTCTCTGTTATCAGATTACTTTTATTATTGTCATTAAGGAAATTCAACTGATTAAAAATATTAAAATCTGTCATTAATATACAAGGATAAATGAAAATGAATAAACTCTGTAGTGCCTTTGCATTCTTCTTTATCATCATTATCACCATCAGTACTTCTTGTTCCTTTTCGGCATGCTCAGAAAGCATGTAGAGTTTTTAGAGCACATGGGATAAACTTCCTAGCTATCATTCATTTTGTCTTATTAATGATATAAGGATATAATTTTCTTTATGATGCCATGAAAAATAATAATATGTTTGGAATACTCATGGTGAATTCAACCAGTTTCTATGCTCAATGCATATAATTTACTCCTTCACGGACCTTGTTTTTTCTGTTCCTTTAACCATCTTTCCTTCCAATAGGTTTGAATAACTAGATGACAGCAAGATTCATATTACTTTTGCTTGTATAAATGAAATAGAGTGTGACTGACTATACTGACACAAAATGACACAATCATTATAAGAAAATTCAAAGCTGATTTGGCATGACTTTTGATAAATAGTCGTCTATTTTATTTATGCAATAATACAAAAATGCTATGCCTTTTTAAATAACTTTTTGTAGAGCTAGAATTTTTCAAACATATTTATAATCATATAAGTTTTATGGCTGAATTTCTAAAGAATTAATGTATTTAAGATTACAAATAATTTAATAAAAATATAATTAGTCTCTTCTAATTAATGCTACATGTTAAGACCCCAGGAAATATTTTCTGGGTATTATCTGTGCTATTTTAAATTATTCATCAATTTCTACTTTATCCTCAACTCTATAAGAAATTTTTCATAAATTCATTATTAGAATGATGGAGTTTATAATGACATTGAAGATTACTGAAGTCAATATACTTATATTACAGAGTAGGGAAAAACTCTCAAATTTAATGACTATTAAGATAGTGGCAGTAAGTCTCAAACGGAGTCAAGTTCTAGTACCACTCTTAGTTTTTCTCTATCCCTTTGTTTGCCTGAAACTTTACAGAAATAAATACTCAGTTACTTTGTTTTGTACAGAGGGGCTGAATAAATAAAATATTTGACAACAAGGTATGCAGTCATTACTTTAGAATGACACCATTTTATATGAAACAATGTCTGTCTATCACAAATTTAAGACAAATATTCAGCTAAAGTCAGTGATTTTATTAATTAAATTTCATCTGAAAATGGAGACAGATGTCAGAACAAAATGTAACGGCATTTTTGTAAATAAAGAAATATGGCAACATGCAAATGTCTTACAAACAGAAGATTAAATGAAGTTTTATATGTAATTATTGAAGATTCAGGGCTACAATGCATTAGAGATACCATTACGTTTTTAGAATTTTAATATCTAGAAAAACTTTTATATAATATCATTGAAATAACTCATTTTTAATCTCAAAATAGGGAACACATTTTTATAAGACGTAGTACAAATGTAAACTTAACAAGGTTCCTGCTTTTCTGCTTACTGTTTAGTCCTGTTATTTAAGGAACTTCGTCTTCGGTTTTATCATAAAGGATTTTAATTACTACTCAACAGAAAGTATCTGAGTAAATAAAATTATCTTAGCAAGGAAATGTTTCCTGGATGACTGTTAATTAGAGTTGCACAGGCTTTAAATCCAGTTCATATTTATTAGTAAACTCTAAAACAAAAGGTTATTTGTATGACAAATAAAAAGTGCTGATGAATAAAGGGATTCAGGATTACTCTTTTGATATTAAGAAAATGTGGGTAACTTTTTTCTGCTTCCACATTTGTTATTTTAGGAAAAAAATTATATGGATAATATTTTTTCCCAAATGATTTTGGCTTTTTTCCCTGATATTTACATTTATTTTACTGACATAAAGTAAAAGCAAGCAAACAAACAAAACTCAGCAAGAAAAACTCTAGTTTATATAGAAAAGAAAAGGGAGAAAAGACAAACATCCAACATTTTGATGTATATTGGAATGTTTCTTTCTCTATGCCTATTTATATAACAAAATGGAACACAACCTACAATATTATATATGTGTGAAATTACAAAATTGTATGCTAGATCTGTTTATATTTATTTGCCCCCAAATATAATAGGAACCTATTCCCGTATGTGGAACTTTAGAGAAAATATTTCATATTTTTACATGTTGTAGGATTTCTGAAGAAAAAATTGCTGGAACCAGGATTAACTTAAGAAGCAACACACAGAATTAAGTGAGGATTTGGATTTCTCACTATTCTGAAGGCAATAGCAGCATTATTACTTATAAAAATAGTGTGTATATTTGTTGGGAGATGTTGGGGATAATCTCTTGTATGTAGTAGCATTATAATTATGGAAGTTTTAATCACTGGTAAATTGGTTTGAGGTACAGTTAGTTGGAAGGTGAAGTAGTCACGTACATACTGGGTATGACACTTATTTGGTAAAGGTACAATAATAATGATACAAATTGTGATGTGAGCTTGTTGCACTGAAAATCTTTAGATCTTTGTAATAATAAGATTAGCAGTCACTCAGGGAATTTAACCATCAACTTGAAGCATGTTATGATAGGCAGAGATCCTATGTAGAATCTTGATAGAGATTCTTATTTCTCGAAGCCACATTGTAAACTATGCACAAAATTAGGACTATGACATAAGTTTGAAAGTGGGAAAATGACAAAGGAGAGGATGTGTTTAACAGAAACAGGTCCTAAAGAGCAAAGGCTAATGTCAGGTTCCAAGAGACAAAAATAGAACACAGCAATGTGAAATAAGGAATTGTCAATTGATGAACTTAAGAATGAGAACCACTAAATTTCCTCGATCCCTCGATGTATCTGTTTCTCAGATCTCCTTGTCATCTCAATTTTGTCTATCTAGAAAACCCATTTGTCATCATTTATGAATTAGTAAAGATTCATACCACTATGTGAATAAAGCCATTCACAAAAATGGCAACCAAGAGTATTTCCCAAAGTTATGCCCAATGAGATAGTTCCCCTTTATGTCCTTTATTTATTATTTATTATCTTCATGGCCATTGGTACGTGGAACTGTAAGGTAGCCCACATTATTTTAATACCTGAGTCAAGGTCGAGGATTTTATTAACAAATATGGAGCTAATTAGTGGAAGGTTGAAGGCCATATCTAGAGATAGACAGGTTAAGAGTCAATTTTATATTTTCATGTATATTTCAACTCTTCAGTGAATGGGTCTTCTCTCTCGTAAGAGATGTAGTTAGGAAGAGGTGGGATAAAGTTTGTATTTAATAAATCTATTTTATCAACCTTATTATTATAAATCTTTAAATTTAAATGTCTACATTTTACCAGAAAAGTTATAGCATGTATACCTCATTAATAAGCCACTATTTTCAGGCTTTGTTCATCTGATCAAGGAATGTATGTGATCAATTTTAAGATATGCAAGGTAGCTGATATTAATTCCTGAATCAAGGATAGTGGATTTTATCAATAAATGTGGAGTTAATTAGTGGAAGGTTGAAGACCGTATCTGAAGGTAGACAGGATAAAAGCCAATTTTCTGTTTTTATGTATTTTTGTCTTGCTGTCCAATTAATGGATTAGGTCAAAGAGTAAGGCCACCACTCCCCAGGTCTTCCAGTTGCAAGTTAGCCATAGTTCTATGTAAGTTCATCTTTTTCATTTCTAAACTAGATATCATTTTTGTTATCTTCTCAAACACATTATTCAAGCAATTTTCCTTTTTACCTTTCTTTTTTTTCTCTAACTTTTGCATTTTTTCTCACATTAAAGAAAATAAAAACCTTTTTGTGGCCTCACAAATTCTCTTAAAATCTCTTTGCCCTTTATGTCAAAACTCTTCCAAAAGGTCACTGCTTTCTCTGTGTCTAATTTATCTTATTTATTCCTTAAGCTCACTTCAGTCTGGATCTCACTCCTTCCCACTCAATGCCTTTAAGAGCAGCAGTCTCCTTTTTGTATATGGAACATGATATAATGGCTCTTACTAAACCTTTCAATATATTTGTGACTTGCATCTCATCTCTTTCATGCCTTTACTCAATGTTATCTTCTTATTGAGGGCTTCCTTGACCACCCTTTTAAAATATTAATTCATCGTTCTTTCTCCAAAAATGCTACATAATTTCATTAATTTTTATACTGTCTGTTTTTGCTTGTTAAGAAAACATGTTCTATTAAAACAAAGGTTTTTATCGATTTTGTTCATTGCTATATCTCTAACACTTAGAATAGTTTCGGCACATGATAAATCATCAGCAAATGTTTGTTGGATCAACTTCAAAATGGTATATTTCTAATGATAAAATTGTATTAATAGATCATAAGAAAGTTCTAATATTATTTTAAAAATTGTAACTATTTCAATGGCTTCACAATATTCTGTTATATATGTATCCTATTAGATATTTGAGTACACAATAATTGTTTGATATTAATTTTACTATTTTATCTTATTATAAAATAATATATATTTTTTGCGTATGGTCTGTGCTTTGACATTTAAGATTTGTAGAAATCTACATAACCATGTAGAATTATTTTAAAATTTAATAAATATTGAAAACATTGGATTACTAACAGAATACTCAAGAAAAACTAATCAATTGAAAATAATAAAACAAAATGTTGATATAGATTTTATATCTTGAGATTTTTTTCTTCCTAGTATGATCTAAAATTTTTTTAATGTTAAAAATAAACTTGTGATGTTTTGGTACAATATCTATATTAATAATTGACCAGAGTTTTCAGTTTCTTTTTTGTGTTGTTTAATGTTTGCATCTCATAATCACACCGAGAGCTTGGAGTTCAGTAAAAATAGAAGGTAGTGGAAAAAGCCATTATATTCCACACATTTTACCATTCGTAAAGGCCTTTCAAAATCAATTTATCTAATTTGCATAATGGCACTTAAAATTAGGATTATATACTCTTTCTTGTAGTTGATCAAATAAAACTCTAAGATGATAAATAAAATTAGTATAAAACATAGTCGTACTCCATTACAGAGTACAAATACACTGATTGTGATTCAAGTATTGTTTGAGTTCACTTTTGAGAGTAGTATTTCATATCTAGGGACCAAGATTTCATACGCATGATATAATATTCTATGTTAGAAAGAAAAACTACAATTCTTTCTGTTCACAAATATAGAAATCAGTGACTTAATTTTTCACTTTCAGTCATTTAAGTTTATGAACATTGCTTATTTTGGGATAAGCCATTCCCCATCAAAATATTTTGTGCTATGTGAGGTGATGCATTTGTAATTAGCTAAATTTAATCATCCTACAATGTATATGTACTTTAAAACATCATGTTGTGCATGATAAAAACATGCAATGTTACCTGTCAATTTTTTAAAAATTAACTTTGTGTTCCAAATTTATGTTTTTATTTAGGGCTTATAGTATGATGTGTCTTTGTAACAATTAGGTGTTGAGTCTATTTTTGCAGTTTAAAGAGCTAGTCTGTTATGATATTCATAATATATTTTATTTGTATTATTTTGTCTAAGAAACAATTTATCATGAATTTTAAAATTTATTATATAATGGAAATCACATAGTCAAAGTGTTAAAGGGGTCATTTTTGATACAAATTAGCAAAAGATATAGAAAGTAAAAATAGTAAGTTGTGGTGCTTTAGCTAAATGAACAACTGCTACTCTCCTCAAATGGATTCTTACTGAGATTGTGAGCCTATTTTTGCCAAGTATTCTGAATTTTGGAGAGAAACAAAAAAGCATGCTTTTATATGAAATAGCATATTTTTATGTGTGTTAATTAAGTTTCTTTTTTAAAATACTAAATGCCAAATAGATTACTTAGTGAAGTGCCAGTCTGGTTCTGTTCACTGGCAACCAACTTGCAAAACTGTCATATAAGAAATTAGGATGTTTGTTCCAGCCTATGTCATTTCTACAAGTATGGTAACAACATTTAAAACATCTGCCAAATGATAAGAGCATATCTAGTAATTTTAAATTGAATGATATAGTAATTCCAATGTTATCTCAAAAAGATAGGATACTCTGTTAAGGATCTCACTAAACATGATGGAGATTTAATTATGGCCAAGTGCTGTAAATACAAAGTCACAAGGCTTGACCCTGGATTTCTTCAGAAATTCAAGTAATCTTTTACTCTTCTTGAATAGTAGTCTTATTTGAGGAGGGTTAAAATAAGTAATGTTTAATATTTCTAAAAGACAAACTGAATAGTATTTTTGTAGCTCATAATTTTTAAAAAAATTATTTTCTATTATATATATAAACATGATAGTGTAAAATGTTTTTAAAAAATATTCAAAACAGTCTCACAAAACTGTTGTTCAGTTAATGCTCAATTCTCAGTGTTTTGTCTTTTTCTTTATTTCTCTTTCTTTCTTCTCTTTCTTTCTTCCTTTCTTCCTTTCTTTCTCTCCTTTTTTTTTTCTCTCTCTCTCTGTGTCTGTTTAATTATGTTCATTCTATAAGGGTAGTAGAAATTACACTGAAAGAATACCATTGATATTGATAGTCAAAAAAATCAAACTTTTGGGGGTTAAATAATTATTCTGAAAATATAATCTCTAAAATGGAAAAATATAATTTAATATTACAGGCTTTCTTTGATTCTCAATCAGTTGTTTTGATACAGCCAAAGTTTATGCTTTACTCAAATAGGAATTATGTTTAGACTGACATCATGAAGGAGTGATCGTGTCCTATTGAGAGACAGGAGTAGCTGGATTTCTTAGGTCGACTAAGAATTCCTAAGCCTAGCTGGGGAAGGTGACCACACCCACCTTTAAACACGGGGCTTGTAACTCTGCTCACACCCGACCAATCAGGTAGTGAAGAGGGCTCACTAAATTACAAATTAGGCTAAAACCAGGAGGTAAAGAAATACTCAAATCATATATCACTGAGCGTACAGGGGGAGGGGCAATGATCGGGATATAAACCCGGGCATTCGAGCAGGGAGTGGCAAACCCCTTTGTATGGGAGCTTCCCACTGTATGGGAGCTCTGTTTTCACTCTATTAAATCTTGCAGCTGCACACTCTTCTGGTCCGTGTTTGTTATGGCTTGAGCTGAGTTTTGGCTTGCTGTCCACCATTGCTGTTTGCTGCCTTCGCAGACCCGCCGTTGACTCCACTGCTCCGGATCCGGCAGGGTGTCCTCTGTGCTTCTGATCCAGCAAGGCGCCCATTGCCGCTCCCGAACCGGCTGGAGGCTTGCCGTTGTTCCTGCATGGCTAAGCGCCCAGATTCATTCTAATAGAGCTGAACACTAGTTGCTGGGTTCCACGGTTCTCTGCCGTGACCCACGGCTTCTAATAGAGCTATAACACTCACTGCATAGCCCAAGGTTCCATTCCTTCGAATCCATGAGGCCAAGAACCTCAGGTCAGAGAACAAAAAGCTTGCTGCCATCTTGGGAGCAGCCTGCCCCATCTTTGGAGCTCTAAGAACAAAGACCCACCGTAACACTATTTATTATTTATTTATTTATTTATTCATTTATTCTGAAACAGGATCTCACTCTGTCTCCCAGACTGGAGTGCAGTGACGTGATCTCGGCTCAATTGATCTACCTCCTGGACTCAAGTGATCCTCCCACCTCAACCTCCCAAAGTGCTGGGATTACAGACATGAGCCACCACACCCAGACCCTATATATATATGTTTTTTATATTTTTATAATTCAAACAGTCCTTTTAGATCACACAAAGGAAATATTTTGTTTTCTATTGACTCAATAGCTTGATTCTAAACCTACTGTTCACTACAAGCCTCGTCTTTACTTTTAGGATTATAATAAGAAATTAATACATAAACAAGCACTTTGTTCAATACAGTTGCTATAAATCCTAATTTTTTAATAGTTATCTTCAACATTTTCAAGTTATAGCTACATAAATACCAGGCATGTCAAGTGTCACTTAACAGTCTACACACTAGACATACGAGAGCAGTGCAATCTAGAGTAATGATACCATACAAGAGCTTTAGCGCATTTCTAAATATCTGAAATATTATCATATATTGATTTGACAGTGGTTTATATAGTTAAGACATACCAGAACATTTTTAATTTCGTACATAGAATATATTATTTATTATGTGAAAGCATAGACTAGAATATAACCGTTATAAAAAATAATCCAAAATTATGGTTGCAATTTTATTAAATAGCTAATTCAAAGGATGTCTAGTACCTAATGAAATATGCTATATACTTCATGTAAATGATCCCCCTTTTAAAAGTTGCAAATCATTTGTACAAAATGGCATTTGCATGATCATTTACTTTAAGCTTAAAATTCCAAGTGAAAACACCTTGTGCATAAAAGGGAATTCACTGACCCATAGTCAGAGATTACCATAGATTACCCCAATGTTGTGTGTTTAACCCAATACACACACAGGATTTACATCAAGAATCTCCCTCTTCTTTCTCTTTTAATGCTTCTTTTCTGAATGTTGGTTTCCATCCCAGCCAGATTTTATCTTTTAACCAATGACAGTCTTTGAGGTGTGAATCTAACATATAGCAAATATAGATAAATTATTTTTTCTCCCAATTCCAGTTTAACGAAAATAATTCCTAAGACGGGAAACTGACATGAGTCAGTTTGAGTAGGATAAAATTTATGAGTTACCAGGCCACTGGTTCTATCCATCTTATACTTTATGATGCTTCAAGATACGAGACTTTGTATTTCCGGGAAGTCCCACTTGTTGTCATGAATATACTTGCCCATTTCACTGAGAGATACAACAGTATTTTCTCTCTTAGGAATAGTGACCTAATATGCTAACCACACTGGCCTCCTCTACACATGAACCTATTGTTCCTGAAATCACTATAAAAAGCATATTTGAAAGAGAAAAAAGGAGAAAATACCTCCAGGTTTCCACTGAATAACTAGAGCTGCTTTTTTTTTTTTTTTTTTTTTTTTTTTGAGACAGAGTCTCGCTCTGTCGCCCAGGCTGGAGTGCAGTGGCGCAATCTCGGCTCACTGCAAGCTCCCCCCCCCGGGTTCACGCCATTCTCCTGCCTCAGCCTCTCCGAGTAGCTGGGACTACAGGCGCCCGCCACCACGCCCGGCTGATTTTTTTGTATTTTTAGTAGAGACAGGGTTTCACCGTGGTCTCGATCTCCTGACCTCGTGATCCGCCCGCCTCAGCCTCCCAAAGTACTGGGATTACAAGCGTGAGCCACCGCGCCCGGCTAGAGCTGCTTTGTTAAAATTAATACAGGTTGGTTTGCAATATCTGATATTTCAATCAGATGCAGTTGTATAAAAAAATTGAATATATTTTGAATCTATAAGAAACATGTAGAAATCATAATAACCTATCTGCTAATTCACACTTAAGTGTGAATCATGGAGCAATCTTCATGTAGCCTCTTTTCCTTACTACCAACATCCCTCAACAGTTCCATTGTTTTGCTTCCTAAATCTCTTCCTAATTTAGCTATTGTTATTCAATTTGCATTGAAATAATCACTTTTATTTTTCATGAATACAGTAAACATTTAATTTGTCTTTTTATGTCTCTTTCAACTTAGTCTCCGTGTTGCTACTAAGGTGATCGTTGCAGAAAGGAAATTTGATCAGGACAGCTTGTTGATATATTTTCTTTAAATTAGACCACATTCTATGATGACCAAATTAATAATCTCAGCCTAGTTGTATTCAGGGGCCTCAGATTAAATATACTCTACTTCTAATATTTCTCTCCCTTTAAATATCATTTTGACATTTCTGAGTTAACACAAACTTTCTAACACACTTTTGTAGAAGATTTCCCTTTGGAATAATTTGGAACATGCCTAATTTTCAAAATACTTCAAAACATATAACGGTAGGTGTTTATTCCAATTTCATAGGACCTTGCTAATCATAACTTGTCAATAATAAATTGGAACATACAGATCCATTGTTGTATTAATGTAGGAGAAAAAGTTATTAGTTACAATAAAAATGATTATGGAAGGTTCTGCTTTCAAATGATCAATACATGATTTTGTTTGTGGGAAAATAAATATGTTTTTTGCTCACTTTCATCTACCAGAATCTAAAAGGGGAGGAAATATTTATATTGCCAAATGTTACAGTTCATTTACACATGAAGTGATTACTCTGATTAACTGATTCTGTTCAGCAGATCCCAATATAATGTCTGTAAACAGAAACCCACAGTTGAAGAGTACAGGGGTATTTTACTTTATTTTTTTAACTTATAAGTTCAGAGATACATGTACAAATTTGTTACATAGGTAAGCGTGTGTCATGGAGGTTTGCTGGAAAAATTTTTTCATCACTAGGTATTAAGCCTGGTATCCATTAGTTATTTTTCCAGATTCTCTCCCTCCTCCCACCCTCTACCCTGCAACAGGGCCCAATGTGTGTTGTTCTCCCTCATGAGTCCATGTGTTCTCATCATTCACTCCCACTTATAAGTGAGAACATGCAGTATTTGATTTTCTGTTCCTGCATTAGTTTGCTAAAGACAGTGTCCCCAAGCTGTATCTATATCCCTGCAAAGCACATGATTGCATTCTTTTTATGGCTGTATAGTATTCTATGGTGTATATGTACCACATTTTCTTTATTCAATCTATCATTGATGGGCATTTAGGTTGATTCCATGTCTTTGGTATTGTGAATAGTGCTGCAATAAACATATGCATGCATATATCTTTAAAATAGAATAATTTATATTCCTTTGGGTGTATAACCAGTAATGAAATTGCTGGATTGAATGGTGTTTCTGTCTTTTGGTCTTTATGGAATTGCCACAATGTCTTCTGTAATGGTTGAACTAATTTACACTCCCACCAACAATGTATAAGCATTTCTTTTTCTCCACAGCCTCACCAGCATTTGTTATTTTTTGACTTTTTAGTAATACTCAATCTGAGTGGTGTGAGATGGTATCTCACTGTGGCTTTGGTTAGCATTTCTCTAATGGTCAGTGATTTTAAGCTTTTTTCATATGTCTGTTGGCTGCATGTATGTCTTCTTTTGAGAATTGTCTGTTCATATCCTTTACCCACATTTTAATGGGGTTGTTTGTATATATATAAATTTGTTTAAGTTCCTTGTAGATGTTGGATATTAGACCTTTTTCAGGTGCATAGTTCACAAAATTTTTCTCCCATTCTCTAGGTTGTCTGTTTACTCCATTGATAGTTTCTTTTGCTGTACAGAAGCTCTTTAGTTCAATTAGATCACATTTGTCAATCTTTGCTTTTGTTGCAATTGCTTTTGGCATCTTCATTGTGAAATCTTTACTCATACCTGTGTCTTCAATGATATTACCTAGGTTGTCTTCTAGATTTTTAAATTCACCTATATGATAAATTAGAAAGAGGAATGAAAGCCACAGAGGAATGGAGAATGTAGAAGCAGATTAATTTCTTGTTCAATGGCACAGCCACTTCAGAAGGGAAAGCACTAGGAAAATAGATAATGAGAACTTCATGGTAAGATGGCTGAAGGACTTGACAATAGTTTCACTTTTAAGAATTTTGATATTGAAACCATTATGATCCTTTATATTTCTCCCCAACCTTTGGTAATATCTAATACATACAAATAAACATTTTGTATGAGTGTTGTGTGGGAAAACACGATTACAGGGGTTATGTTCTTTGCCTAGTTTTGAGTGGTTAGTTCAATTAGTACAATTAATTACTGGCATAAAATTACTGATTAAAAACAACCACAGAATCTCAGTGGCATACATCATTTAATATTTGCTTCTTGTGCATAAGCAGTGCTTAGTTGATGCAGACTTACTTGTTTGTATTTGAAGTGTGTTTCATCCTTCTGGATCAGTGAACTAGCTTGGGCACATGTTTTTAAAGATGATAGTGAAAATGTGAAAAAGCGAAGAAAAACATGTCATAATTCTTAAGGTGTAGGGTTGAAACTGGCATACCATCACTATTACCTATTCATTATTTTAGGGGCCAAAGCAAGTAAAAAGCATGATCCCAGATTTAATAGGCAGATATCTTCACCATTTTAGGAAAAACTACAATGTCCTATGGAAAAAGCCATAGGGAAAAGGATATTAGAAAGAAAGATTATATAATCTGTTTCACATTCAACTCTTGTCTCCACATGGGAATGAAAGTAAATATACTTTGTTCCAAGTTCTTCTCCCTTCTCTCCCCCTAGAATGTGCAGTGGCCCTGGAAAAGGACCAGGCTTCAGAGCAAGGGATAATAAGGAGTCTAGATGGTTTTAAAATAAATCTCAAAGATGAAAGTGACCAGGAATTTCATTTTAAATTACATCTGAAGAATAGATTTCAAGTGCTTATGAGTTTATGTACAGCCCAATCTGTGTCTTGAACCAATGATTTTCTTAATAATTGAAGCAGCCATGCATGCATCTTCAAAATACCTATTTGTAAAAGAATGGTACAGGGTATTAAAACATGGCTCTTGATTTAACATTACATTATATTCATAGATAGCTATCTGAAATCATTTTGAGTCTGAGATTGCATTTTCAACCCTTATCTTTTAGACAAGAAGAGAATACCAAAATTATGGCATAAACTTTTAACGGTACATATATTCTTCTTTTAATATTACAGGCAAATAATGGTCTATATGTTTTTACGTAATTCAACATCAAAAAGATATGCCCAAATATATGAGTGGTTACAAGCTGGTTTTAGCTAAGAGTGATTCTGAAAGAGAGCAGTCTCATATGTTGGGACATTTCAGTATAGTAGAGACTACATCTAAAAGAATTACTGGAAGTAGCTTCAACAAATGCCAGAGAGTGAATGGGAACTGTAGATTTACAATAGTAGCCAGTTTACCATAGCAAGATGTAGAAATTTTTAAAAAGAACATGAAAGGTGTCAGACACATAAAAATCAAGTATGTTATTTGAAATTTCTGAGGCTATTCTCTAAAAGTCGTTAATAGCTTACAATTTCAAGTGTTTCAGAGTATGTTACCATTTGTGTAACAACTCTTAAATATGTATGAGCTTGTAGGTTGAGAAAAGGAGAATCAGATTTCAGATTTCTGAATGTTTAAGCGGTAAGAAGAAGGTGCAGATGTTGCTTCATGGATATTAATATAAGGTGTACTGCAAAAAAAGAATGGAGATGCATACCATTAAATGAAGAAAGGAAAAACAGGAAGGATCTGAGTAAGTTACCACAGAAGCTCTGAAGAGTGTCATTTTGGGAAAAGTATAATATAATAAAGCACTTTCTTTCAGGAAGTTAATTGAGGAAGAAGAGAGACAGTAAGCCATTATTGCTCTCTTTAAGAAACAGCACAGGAATGAAGTATGCTGGAAATTGCTGCTCAGAATAGGAGAGCTCATGAAAGATGACTCAACTATATAAGGTAGTGTCCCCGAATCTCAAGGAGAAGGCGTTTACTTACCCCTAATTAGGTTATCTTCAAGTCAGGTGGCTACTTGATGAAGATATTCACTTATTTGCTACTACTTTCCAGGGACTGTCACAAGTTAAGAGATTTGTAAGCAATACCTGCACCTCTAACATTTAGATAAATTTAGCATATACTAGGTGAATCTAAGGCACAATACCTTTGAGTCACATACTGCCAGAAATTCAAATCTCTGGTTCAGAGATGGCAAAGAATTTTCAACACCATGAAAACGATAATGTAGAAATCCAGATAAATTAATCCACACGGCAGGAAGCTGGAGCCTTCAGAAAGCTTCTCAGTGAGAAACTCTGGATGGCAAAGTGCAAGACAACTTTAAGAGGAGAGATTCTAATAAGACACTTTTGCTTTATTTGACAGTTACTTTGAAAAACATAAAGAAAATGAGTTTGTCTGATTCAAAGCCTGAGTAAGGAGATTAAAAGCCATGGGATATTAGATATTAGTAGGTGGACTGGGAACAGGAAATTGGATGGAGAGGTGACCACGATTTTGTAAATTTGTGGCAATTAACAAATATCTTGCAGAAGACATCCATTTCATTCCGATTGTGAGATAAAGGGAATTGAGCCAATTATGTTCCTACCTTGAAAGTCAGGGCAAACTCAGCTAATATTTGCTTTACAGAGCTTAATGTAATATATGTTAACTCCTTAAATATTAATGCGAAGAAGAAGTATATTATGTGTTAAATTACATCTCAATTACATAGTGCTTGAAATATATTTTTAAAACTGCAGTAGTTGTTTTTTTAATATATACCTTGTTTAATATTGTTTTTGAGTACTCAAATGGCACTCAGTAACCAGAGTTTTACAGCTAAAGACACTCTCAGTATTCTAAATGCCTATGATTCATTTCATAAATAAAAAAATGCTTATAGACATTTAGAGCCTTTTCAACCATCATGTTGAAGATTTTATAATGTTTTTGAATTAAAAACCACTAAAAATGAATAGGAAAAAATTATAGAATTGGTGAATTCAGGTGGAAAGATTAAAAATTATATATATTGTATTTGCACTTGACTGCTTGTTTGATGAGGTTCTTACTTGAAAAAGATAATTGTTTAGACGTAAGCTAGCAGTCATCTGTTATACCAGATTCAGATAGTATTTAGTGTAGAAAGGCCAAATGGGCAGTAAAGGAATTTTTTTTTTTTTTTGAGACGAAGTCTCGCTCTGTCGCCCAGGCTGGAGTGCAGTGGCGCGATCTCCGCTCACTGCAAGTTCTGTCTCCCGGGTTCACGCCATTCTTCTGCCTCAGCCTCCCGAGTAGCTGGGACTACAGGCGCCCACCACGACGCCCTGCTATTTTTTTGTATTTTTAGTGGAGACGCGGTTTTACCGTGTTAGCTAGGATGGTCTGGATCTCCTGACCTTGTGATCCGCCGGCCTTGGCTTCCCAGAGTGCTGGGATTACAGGCGTGAGCCACCGCGCCCGGCCAAGGTGATATTTTAAAAATGATGTATTACGAAGTTCTCTGCATTTTTATATTTAAGAGTAATAATGTGCTCATAATCGATAATTTCTGATCATCCATGTTGTTCTGTCAGTATAGTAATATTCTAATTGACGAGCATAATGGTTGAATTAGACCGTCATTTTAACAAGAAAAATTAACATACACTAAACTACATACATTTAAAATGCACAATCTGATAAGTTTTGACAAATGTATGCACGCCTGAAACCAGCTAGCTACAAAGTTAGATAATAAACATATCCATTACTCGTCAAAATTTTCATGTTCCTTTCCATTCCCTCCCCCCATTTACTACTGCTTCCACCCAAACTGCCCTCAGTAAACTACTAATTTTCTCTCTGTTATTACATGTTAATTTAAATTTCCTAGAACGTAAAAAAACAATTATACAGGGCATGCTCTTTTTTGTCTTGTTACTTTCACATATAAGTATACTAATTTTGAGAATTCATCAGTGTTCCCATGTATTTGAATAGTTTATTCCGTTCTATTGCTGAGTAGCATTCTACTGTGTAAATATAACAAGCTTGTTGATAAACCTGTTCGGGACTACGCCTTGGCTATTGATGGGCATTTAGGTAGTTTTTTCTTTTTTTTTTTTTTTTTTTTGCTATGATAAATTAAGCTGTTATGAACATTGGTACACAGCTCATTGTATGGATAGATATGTTTCATTTCTTTTGGGTAAATGTCTAGGGTAGAATGGTTAGACCATATAATACATTTGTTTAACTTTTTCAGAAACTGACAAGTTGGCTTTCAAAGCTAATGTTCTAATTTACACTCCCTGCAGCACTGTAAAAAGTTTGAGTCCTCCTTCAGTCTCACCAGGTCTATCTAACTTTACACGTTTTAATGGATAGGTAATGATATTTCATTGCGGTCTTAATTTGCATTTCCCTAATGACTAATGATATTGAACATCATATCATGTGCTTACTTGCTATATCTGTATCTTCTTTGGCTATGTGCCTATTACTTCTTTGGCTATGTGCCTGTTAAAATGTTTTGCCAGACATTTACTGGTTTATTTTCTTTTTTGTTGAGTTTCTCTTAATATAACAGCTGTGTTGAGATATAATTCACATATCATACAACCCACCCTCTTAAGCTGTACAATTGAAATTTTTTTGTATATTCACTGAGTTGGGCAACCATCACTATAGCTGACTTTAGAATATTTTCATCACCCGCAAAACAAACCCCATATTCATTGGTAGTCACTTCCAAAAACTAGTTAAATCATTATTAAATAATAAATTTTGAGACAGGGTCTTGCTTTGTCTTCCAGGCTAGACTACAGTAAAACAATCATAGCTCACTGTGCCCTTAAAATCCTAAGCTAAAGTAATCCCTCCTTCTCAGCCTCCCAGGTAAATCATTATGAAAATAATGATCACTATTTATCATCACTTATTTTCTTTTTATAATTGAAAATATTCCATTGTAATGATATACCACATTTTATTAATCCATTAGTCAATTGATAAACATTTATTTTGTTTGCACATTGGTGCTATTGTGACTAGAGCTACTATGAACTTCCATGTACAAGTTTTTATGTGAACATATGTTTTCACTTCTCTTGGGCCTAAATTGCTAGAACATATGATAGCTCTGTAAGTTTTTGAGAAACTGTCAGACTGTTTTCCAAATTAGCTCCACCAATATATATTTCCAGTAGCAGTTTATGAGGAGTTCAAGTATTCCTCATATTCACCAATACTCGTTTTAACTGTCTTTTTTATTTTAGCCATTCTAGTGAGACTAAAGTGATATCTCACTGTGGTTTTGAGTTGTATTTCACTAAAGGCAAATTGTGTAGAAAATATTTTATTTGTTACAGAAGAGTCCAATTTTATATCTGCTTTGGAGAAATATCTAACACCCTTTTTGTTCATTTTACTGGATTATTTGTGTTTTTATTATCGAGTTGTGAGAATCTTACACATTCTTTCTATGGACAGAAAGTTTGTGTCTCTCAAAAGTCATGTGTTAATATTCTAACCACCAATGGTATTGAATGATATTAGAAAGTAGAGTCTTTGGGAGGTAATTAGGTCATAAAGTTTGTAAATGGGATTTTGGATCATATAAGTAGACATGTGAGAGCTCTCTCACTATGCCATGTAAAGGTCCATGGAGCAAAGAACCATCTACACATTAGGAAACAGAAGTGCAGGCACTTAAACCTTGGACTTCCAGCTTCCAGAATTGTGAAAAATAAAATTTTGTTGTTAAAGTCACTCAGTCTATGACATTTTCATTATAATAGGTCCAATTGACTAAAGCATACCATTTGCTTATATAATGTGCAAATACTTTCTCCCATTCTATGTTGTCTCTTGCTTTTCTTGATAGTGTGTATTGAAGCAAAATACTTTTTAATTCTGATGAAGTCCAATTTATTTTTCTTTTTATTGCTGTGCTTTTGGTGTCATATCTAAGAAACCATTGTGTAACCCAAGTTAAGAAAGTTACTCAAATGTGTTTTTCAAAGATTTTTATAATTTTACTTCTTACAATTATGCTATGATTTACTTTGAATTAATTTTCTGTATAATGCGAGGAATAGGCCTAACTTTACTCTTTGGCATGTGAATATTAATGGAGTTGTCTCTGCCCAATTTTGCATAAGATATTTGCATCTATATGCATAAGATATATTAGTTTATAGTTTTCTTTTCTTATGATGTCTGTTTCTCTATTCTTATTTTGTTTTGTTGTTGTTGTTGTTGTTTTTAGAAATGGGGACTGTGTTCATCTGCCAATATTTTTGAAAGGTAATTTTGGTTGACTTGTTGTTGTTTTTTCTTTTTTTTTTTTTTTTCACTACTTTGAGTATGTCAAGTTACTGCCTTCTTGCCTCTATTTTTTTAAGAGAACTTTGTTATTAATCTTACTAGGTTTTTCTCATATATAAAGTGTTTTTCTCTGATGAATTCAAGATTTTCTCTTTTGTCCATGTCTTCAACATTTTTACTGCAGTGTGGCTGGGTGTGAATCTACTGGTGTTTATCCTACAACAAGTTTATTGAAGTTTTTGGATTCTTAATGTTTTTTATTAAATTTGGGAAGTTTTCAGCCATTATTTCTTCAAGTGTGTTTTCTAATCCTCTTTTTCTATTTTCTCCTCATATACTCCTTTTTCACTTTGTTGGAGTGATCAATGATGCCTCACATATTACTGAGGATTTCTTCATTATTAGTTTTTTCTCTCTGTTCTTTTACTACCATAGTTTCTATTTTCATGTTTGCTGGTTCTTTCTTCTGCCAATGAAATTTACTGTTGATACTCTTTATTGAAAATTCAAATTTTAGCTAATATAGTTTTAATTCAAAATTTCCATGTGTTTCCTTTTTTAATAATCATTTTTTGTTAATATTCTACATTTAATGAGATATTTTCATCACACCCTCCTTTAATTCTTTAAGTATGGTTTGCTTTAGTTCTTTGAAAATATTTAAACTGGCTGTTTAAAGACCTTTGATAAGTCTGATAATTAGGCTCTCTCACCAAAAAAAATTCTGTTACCTGCTTTAATTCCTGGCTATAGATTCCACTTTTCTATTTCTTTGCATGCCTAATAATTTGTGAAAAATTGACATTTAATTAAATATTTATCACCTCTGAGTACTGATTCCACTCTTTCTTCCATGGGTTGTTGTTGTGTTACTTGCATGCCTATTTCTTTAGTGACTTTGCTGGTATTTTAGTAACATCTAAATCCTAAACAGTGTGAAGCCTCTGATAGTTATTCCTCAGAAGGCTCTGTTTCTGAGATTTTGAGAATGATCTTAGGCTTGAATTTCCTCACATGCTGTTTTAAATAAATTCAGTTCCTGGCCAGGCTTGGTGGCTCATGCCTGTAATCCCAGCACTTTTGGAGGCTGAGGTGAGTGGATTACTGGAGGTCAGGAGTTCAAGACCAGCCTGGCCAACATGATGAAACCCCATCTCTACTAAAAATATGAAATTAGTCAGCTGTGGTGGTGTGTGCCTATAATCCTAGCTACTTGGGAGGCTGTAGCAGGAGAATCACTTGAACCCCGGAGGAGGAGGTTGTGATGAGCCGAGATCACGCCATTTCACTCCAGCCTGAGCAAAAAGAGTGAAACTCCATCTCAAACAAACAAACAAACAATCTCAGTTACTGTGGGGATAGTTTTGGAGGTGTCTGGTCTTAAAGTTTGCCTTTTCTCTAGGACAAAATTTTTTAGCAGATGCTCTAGAACTGAGTACACAGACAGTGGATCACTTCTCTTTGACTGACACCCATATTTTACAAGCAGGGTCTTGGGAGCACATAGTAACCAATGGCCTCCTTGATTGGCCTCTCCTGGCATTGAGCCTCCACCCCAGCAGTGAGCTGGGGCAAGCACATTCGGGACCCAAGTATACTCTGCCTGTCACACCCAACAAAAGGGAACTGAATGGATCCCTTGATGTTTTGACTGCACTAATCTAGACATTGGCCTTTGCAGCATCAAGCTGGGAGAAGGAGGGTGAAAACAATTTGTGGTCTACCACCCTTAAGGAGATATCATGGCACTGGACAGAAATCTAAGCAGAAAGAGAATCCTGTTTTCCCAACCACATCCACCTATAATAGAGTTTACTCCACACTGAGCTTGGTGATGGGGGTAAAAGGAGCACGTCATGGCTTGAATGGCACATTGTAGATATTCTTACTGAGTTTTAAAATGTTTTGTTGAATAAATGTTTCCTCATTTGGTGTTTGCCCTTATGACAATTTCCAGTGATTATTAAATGATTGGGTTTTTTTAATATAATATATCTCAGTCATGGTTGTTTTATTGGGGAATAGATCCTCAGAGTTCCTCTCAGCACACTTCCAGTAGTTACCCATTGTTGAGAGTTCATCCTTCTCTGCATAAATTGATAATCAGATAATGATTTCACTTTTTTTTTTCTCAGATTGTGGCTTATTTTTTCCATCTCCTAATAGTATTTTTAAAGACTACATTTTAAAAATGTTAATAAAACCCCATTGGTCACATACTGTTTTTATAAATTGTGCTTTTGATGTCATATGGAAGAATCATTGTCTAATTTAAGTTGAAGAAAAAAAGATTTTCTGTGTTTTCCTCTAACATTTTTATAGTTTGAATTTTTATAATCAGGTCTATGATTTATTATGAGTTAACTCTTTTTGTTTGTTTTTTAGTAGAATTTGACAAAATATACTGTTCTAAACCTATTTGGTAAAAGCTGTCTTTCTTTATTAAATTTTCTTTGCACATGATTTGCAAAACATGTGTCCATATATGTGTAGGTCTATTTTGGGCATTAGTCCTTTTCATTAATCTGTATTCTCAAGTTAGCTCTGATCTTGTTCTCTTAATTGTTGGAGCTTTATAGGAAAAGCCAAAATCAGGAATTTTGATGTTGATTTTATCGAATCTATCACACACACACACACACACACACGCACACAAGCAACATTTAATCTTTGACCCTTTAACATGATTTTTTCCATTTAATTGTATCTTAATTGCTATTAACATTGTTATACAGATGGCAAAGTCCTAGTCTTTCCTTTCTTTTGTTAAATTTATTTCTAAGTAATTTATACTTTACATCATTAAAAATGGCTTTATAGGTTGGGCGCAGTGGCTCACGCCTGTAATCTTAGCACTTTGGGAAGCCAAGGCAGGAGGATCACCTGAGGCCAGGTGTTCAAGACCAGCCAGGCCAACATGGCAATACCCCATCTCTACTAAAAATACAAAAATTAACCTGTCGTGGTGGCACATGCCTGTAGTCCCAGCTACTTGGGAGGCTGAGGCAGGAGAATCACTCGAACCCAGGAGGCAGAAGTTGTAGTGAGCCGAGATCCCCCCACTGTGCTCCAGCTTGGTTGACAGAGTGAGACCCCATCTCAAAAAAAAAAAAAGCATTGTATCTTTAATTTGAATTGTTTATCTTTGTTACTACCATATCGACGTTACTAAACACTAGTTCTTGAAGCTTTGTATATATTTATTTTTCTACATTGCTAAATATTTTCTTCAAGAAAAGAAAGTATTAGATTTTCCTTTCCCATTTGGATGCATTACTGTAGATAGGTGCTATACTTTCTTTCTAGTGCAATGTATAGAATCTCTGGTGCAACATTAAACAGTGAGAGCTGACATCCTGAAGTTATTCTTGACCTTATGAAGAAGCTTATAGATTTGCATCTTTTTTTTTTTTTTCTTTTTTTTTTTTTTTATTATACTTTAGGGTTTTAGGGTACATGTGCACAATGTGCAGTTTTGTTACATATGTATCCATGTGCCATGTTGATTTCCTGCACCCATTAACTCGTCATTTAGCATTAGGTGTATCTCCTAATGCTGTCCCTCCCCCCTCCCCCCACCCCACAACAGTCCCCGGAGTGTGATGTTCCCCTTCCTGTGTCCATGAGTTCTCATTGTTCAATTCCCACCTATGAGTGAGAACATGCGGTGTTTGGTTTTTTGTCCTTGCGATAGTTTACTGAGAATGATGTTTTCCAGTTTCATCCATGTCCCTACAAAGGACACGAACTCATCATTTTTTATGGCTGCATAGTATTCCATGGTGTATATGTGCCACATTTTCTTAATCCAGTCTATCGTTGTTGGACATTTGGGTTGGTTCCAACTCTTTGCTATTGTGAATAGTGCCGCAATAAACATACGTGTGCATGTGTCTTTATAGCAGCATGATTTATAGTCCTTTGGGTATATACCCAGTAATGGGATGGCTGGGTCAAATGGTATTTCTAGTTCAAGATCCCTGAGGAAAAGAAACTATCATCAGAGTGAACAGGCAACCTACACAATGGGAGAAAATTTTTGCAACCTACTCATCTGACAAAGGGCTAATATCCAGAATCTACAATGAACTCAAACAAATTTACAAGAAAAAAACAAACAACCCCATCAAAAAGTGGGCAGAGGACATGAACAGACACTTCTCAAAAGAAGACATTTATGCAGCCAAAAAACACATGAAGAAATGCTCCTCATCACTGGCCATCAGAGAAATGCAAATCAAAACCACAGTGAGATACCATCTCACACCAGTTAGAATGGCCATCATTAAAAAAGCAGGAAACAACAGGTGCTGGAGAGGATGTGGAGAAATAGGAACACTTTTACACTGTTGGTGGGACTGTAAACTAGTTCAACCATTGTGGAAGTCAGTGTGGCGATTCCTCAGATTTGCATCTTTAAGTATGATTTTAGACTAAATGTTTCAGTGATGCCCATTTTCATCTCTGAGGGAATATTATTTTATTCCTACTTCCCAACAGAAGAAGATATTGGATCTTTTCAAATGCTTTCTCAGGATTATTGAGATAATTATAATGATTTTCTTTTGCGGTTTGTTAATATAACAAATTCCTTTGATTATTTTTGAAAGTTAATGCAACTTACATTCGTGGGATGAACCCTGCTCAGTGTTGAGATTATATATATAAAGATAATATTATATATATATAATATTACATATAGAAATATAGATATTACATATAGAAAGAGATATTACATATGTAATATATGAAGAGAGATAGATCACATTATATTATATATAGATATATATAATATATAGAGATATAATATAATATTATATATATAATATAGAGAGAGATTCTTAGAATTTTGTTTACATTACTTGCATCTATGCTCATATGGGATAAATAAGTTGTACTTTTCTTATAATGTCTTTGTCTGGTATCACATCATGGTAATTCTGGCATCAGAGAATAATTTGTATTATATTCTCTTTATATTGTTTATATTCTCTTTAATTTTCTGGAAGAGTTTGTCTAAATTTATATTATTCCTCCCTAAATGTTAGGTAGTATTCACCAGTAAAACCATCTTGACCTACAATTTTCCTCGTGGGAAGGCCTTCGATGAAATGTTTTAGTCTTTTTTATGCTGCTATAACAAAATAATTATAATAAATATAATATAATTATAATTAGCATACATTTATTTCTCACAGTTCTGGAGTGCAGGAAGTCCAAGATCAAGAGGATGGAATCTGCAAGGGTCATTTTGCTACATCAGAATATGACAGAAGGCATCGCATAATAAAAAAAAAATAGAGAGAGCAAGAGAGACAGAGAAAGAGTGTGCAAACCCACTTTTGCAATAACTGTATCAACCTACTCATGAAGGTGAAACCCTCATCACCTAAACTCCTCTTAGAGGTCCCACCTCATAATACCATCACAATGGCAATTAAATTTCAACATAAGTTTTGGAGGAGACAAACCATGGCACCATGAATTTGATGTCTGAATAGATACATTTGTATTCAAGTTATCTACTTATTTAGTAGTTTGTGTCTTTAAGAATTTATCAATTTAATGTAAGTTTTCTGGGATTTTTTATATAAAATTATGATCATTATATATTATCCTCTTAATATCCATAGAATGTGTAGTAATGTAAATTATTTCATTTCCAATATTGTTAAATTGTGTATACTCTATTTTATTAGCCTGGTTAAATTATTATTTCTTTAAAAAAAATCTCAAAAACTAGGTTTTGGTCTTACTGATTTTTCCCGGTAATTCTCTTTGGTTTTTCCAATTGACTAGTAAAGTCTACTGTTTTATTTTCCTTTATTCTGTTTACTTGGGAACTAATTTATCCTTCCTTTTAATTTATACTTACTTTATAGTTTCTTAAAGTGGAATTCGAGATTGAGACCTTTCTTTTATTTCAAGATATGTGTTTGTATCTACAAAATTTCCCCCTAGTGTTGCATTAGCAGCATCTCACAAATTTTCATACACTTTATTTTAATTTTCATTAATTTCATTTCTAATTTTTTGGTTAGATTTCTGTTTTGATGTTTCAGTCATTTGGAAGTCTGTAAATTTACTTTCACATATTTCAGGATTTTTCAGAGATATTTCTATTATTGATTTCTAATTTAATGCCATTATATTTGATAATAGACTCTGTATGATGAGAATACATTTAAATCTAATGACTTATACTATTCCCCCAAATATGTATGTCCACAAATTATATTTTGAGGTGACTTAAATGAGTTATCATTTTGAATTGCATTATTTTTAAATTATCTGATCAAAATTTATATGAAAGCTAAAAGGCGTTATTATATGTCCCAATCTTTATAAAGGTACTAATTTTATTTATTTCTTGTGAAAATTGTCTATGGAAATAACATTGCGTGTTTTCATTATTCCTGTAATACAGATTTGTTATTCCCATTTATTTAAAGAAACACATGAATACATTTCCTAAATAAAGCCTTAATTCTAGAAGAAAATCCTAACTATATCCCTTTTCTTTTAAGGTACTTGCTGCAAGCGAAGTTATCTCTCCGTCTTTCAGAGAATTTCTTTCTTTCTTTTTTTTTTTTTTTTTGAGATGGAGTCTTGCTCTGTCGCCCAGGCTGGAGTACAGTGGCGCGATCTCGGCTCACTGCAAGCTCCGCCTCCTGGGTTCACGCCATTCTCCTGGCTCAGCCTCCCAAGTAGTTGGGACTACAGGTGCCCGCCACCACGCCTGGCTAATTTTTTTATTTTTTTGTATTTTTTAGTAGAGATGGGGTTTCACCGTGTTAGCCACGGTGGTCTCGATCTCCTGACCTCGTGATCCGCCCGCCTTGGACTCCCAAAGTGCTGGGATTACAGGTGTGAGCCACTGCGCCCTGCCTCAGAGAATTTCTCGAATGTTATTCACGAAGGAGTAGGAAAATTTTTGTTGTCAACCAATATACTTCTGGTAGTTGAGTACAGTTTTATCTCTCTCAATTGCTACCAAGCTGACCCTGGTTTACTGCAAAAACCATCCATACACTCTCCCTACTTATGTTCTTGGCCTTACAATGTTTCCTGTATACAGCAGACAGACTAATCATTTAATAACACAACTCACATTACATTATTGCTCTGCTTTAAACTCTTTATTGGCTTCCCTTGCCCTCAGAGTAAAATATAAATTTTTAACCTGAATGTACAATCAAAAAAGCCAATTTATGTCACTCTACATTCAAATATATTATTTTACTTACTTTATATCATTTGTCACGATCAGAACTTATTTATATACATGCATATGTTATTTACTCATTCGAACATTTTTCTATTACTATACACAAGAACATATCTCTTTGTCTAGCTTGTTTACTTCTGTATCATGTGCACCCACCACTGTCACATAGTATAATATGATTTATGTATGCCGAATGAATGAAGAATGATGGACACAAGACAAGAGAGAAAAATACACTGAAGAGATAGTAAGAAATTGACCCAAGACATGAGATAACAGAGTTTTGTTTCTACTGCCTTGAGATTACTACAGGAATCAAAGTTGTAATTTTTCTACTTAAACATAAAATTCATATGTAGTAGAGATTAGGTAATTAGATTATATATTGGGTTAGATTAATTAGATTTTATAATTAGATTTGATTGGTCTATATTTATCTGATATATAAATAGATTACAGTGCATTATTGGATTATTAGATAATAGGATTTATATAAAATTATTCCATCAGCTAACTGCCATTTTATAATTGTTCCTAACATATAAAAATGTACTTCAGGCTGTGCATGATGGCTCACGCCTGTAATTCCTGCTACTTGGGAGGCTGAGGGAGGAGGATTATTTAAGGCCAGAAGTTTGAGGTGAGGTTAGCCTCAGTAACATTGCAAGACTCTGTTTCTAAAAAAAAAAAAAAAAAAGGAAAAATACATTTCATCCAAGTTTTGGAAAATCATATTAAATATAATTTAAGTATAATCCTTTGGAACATAAATTGGAACTTGTCAGATGACTCTATAGTGTTCAATTTCTGTTTCCTATTATTTCCTAACACATTTCCTAATACTTAATAAAACATGAACGCTGACTGATGAAGAAAAAAAAGAGAAAGATTTGTGTATTATGTCTCACAACAATTTTAAACATTCCGCTAAAAAACAATAAACATGATAGTTTGTAGCTGTTTCTTTTTTAGATCGTTTACATGTATTATGAAAGTGAATGTATCCAATCTTAACTTTTTAGGAGTCAATAATGTATAGAATGTTCTCACATGTGGTCTTAAATGACTTTTAGGTGCAAAATGGAGTCACCAATGTTCTGGCTAAGAAGTTCAAAAGCTATCTGTTACAAATAAAACAATGCAGTTGCTTCCTTTGTATTTAACTTTTAAAACATACTTTGGAAAATTTCAACTAACAATACTCTGTACGCTCAATCTTATCCACTTAAATTTTCTTTGGTCCTGTAAAAAAATTAGCTGCAAACATACACATATACACAAATACATATACACTTATTCCAGTAGTTTCAGTAATGAAGACTTGTCTGTTCCTCTTCAGTGTTTCAAACAGCATATAGCACATCACTTTTGAGACTACCCTATAACTTAGGCTGCATATGCAGTAATATTTAGTGGAATCTCTCTAACTTACTGTTTACAGTGCTTCATAGATCCTTTCTTTTTAACATAAAGTGGATGATACAGAACTGTCACCTTTCACTTAAAGATGTCACTTAAAAATGTCACCGCATACATTTACAATGTTTCTAAAACCTCCCAGTTTAACTGTGAACATGAATTCTAATAATTTCAATTTAAAATGTTAATTTTGTTTGTTTACAACATTGTAATTTACTCTAGTGGGTATCCACTTCTCTTTTGTTCCTTGGCAAAGTATATATGTATTTTTTAAGGCAAAGGCTTCTGTCCTGTTGAATCTCATATTTTTTGATAAAGAGATGACATTTTTTAACCTCAAACTGTTATGCTGTTAAATGGAACTTTAAAAATTGTCTTTCGAACTTTCAATTTTTTATATAGGTTTCATTTTACTTTGCATGGTGTGCAATAAGTAACATATTTGCTGAGATCAGAGCTAAAGAGAAGTCAAACCGAGATTATAATGCATATTAAAAATGACAACCTGTGTTGACTTAGTACTAGCATAAAGCAGTAAACTAATCAAATATTAATTCCATTCAACAAATATTTACAGCTATATTTTAGTAATTTTGAAAAGGTATCTGATGATGTTTAGCCTTATTGTCTATTTATAGACACAAAAATGTAAATTGTTAATGAAAATATTAGTAATATGGGCATGAGTCCATAACATAAATAAAATCAAATAGATATAAATTCAAATAAATTAGATTAATTTTGATATCAGTTTTGGAAAAAAAGTATCACAGGTGAAGGAGCATTTAAGTTAGCACATAAAGTAGGGGCAGAATGTTGATAAATCAAGGAGTGGAAGAAAAGAACTTCAACCAAGCAGATCGCATGATCAAAGAGGTGGTGTCCAGTTTTAAATGATAATTAAAGTTTTGATAATTATATTTTCGAGGTGTGAATGTGATGCTAAGATACTAACACATTTTGACTTACTTCTTTTATTGCTTCTTATAATTATTTTGTTAGAGGAAAGATATTTGAGAGATTATATGATTAGAGTTGAGCTTTTTGCCGCTATTCCTTGTTGCAATGTGAAAGATGGAATGGAAAGAAAAGAGGTTGGTGCAGGGAGGACAATTCTAGTGTTACTATTATTATTAATGATAGAAATCATGAAGCCATATTTTGAACTAAGAATAACAGATTTATTAATGCTATTACATTTGTATTCAGAATAGAGAGCAAAATAATGTGTCTATAAGTCATGTAAGATATGTAAAATTTGATAAAGAATTACAATAGTATTTATTTCCAGTGATAGATACTATTTCTTCACTTACTATATTAATACGTGTTTTGGTTGCAAGTGACAGAAATGCAAATCTAACTAACTAGCAGGCCAATGAGAAATGTATTAGCTGATATATACCAATTGCAGGAAGGACAATAATGGGGTTAAACTTGGACATGGTTGATCAGGGATTGAATATCATCAATACTTTTTATTTGTAATTTTTCACTTTTGCTCATTTCTGTGCTTTGGATTCATCTTTTCAAACTACAATGCTAAAACTATAGCTATTAGCTAGTTTAGTTTAATGATGTCATTGTTTCAAATTAACGAGAAAAGAGCACACCATCACATGTTGCATTTTAAACTAGAAGGACTGCCTCAGCATGGGTCACAGTCACGTGACCAGGGACATGGAGTAATGTATAAGGAAAGAAGCTCTCATATGATCATATATATAAAGCAAGGGAGACAGTATTTTCATAAAGAAAGATGTATTTCTTCTCTATTATTGTTGTAACAGACTTTCAAGGTTTTCTTTAAGAAATTTATATCAGGCATATGGACATAAGAAAAATGTTCGAGTAGGACTCTCCATACTGACACCACCACAAAAACATCAGTTTGAATAACTATCCATGCATGAGAGTATCTTCATAAAGTCTAAGGAAGCCAAATGAGAGATCACAGTACCATACCGGAGCGTAGCACAGAAATAAAAAAAGATGCATTGAAGAAGACAGAAAGGGCAGGTTTACATTACCCATGTCACACCTCTGCTAACCCAGGCAGTACAGTGTAAAGAGAGATACCCTGCACATGTGGGGAGAAAAAGGAAATAAACATAGAACTTCATTTCAAACCCCCAAACTGAGACACTCACAGTAAAACCCAGCACTAAGCAGGTCCTCATAACCCCAACTCCAGTTTAGTACTCATAGACTGAGCCCCTGGACCTGCCCTAGAATGAGGTCAACTTTTGAAGCCCCATGCTCCAGGACTGCTTGGCAGTCAGTCTCTGTGCTGACCCACTGCCAGGCTGACCTCAGTAGTCCAAAGCTCAGGACCACTTTCAGCTTCAGGCTAGTCCTAGTGCCTTCTGTCTCCCTTTGCCTTCTGCCTCAGTCTCTGGAATGCCCCCACTGCCTGCCCAACCTCAGTGACCCTAGGCTCAAGACTGCTCCTAGTACCCAGTTGGACCCCACGGTCTCAGGATCCAGGCCTGCATCAGTGATTGCAGGTATCAGGCCAGTACTCATGACCTTAAGCTCCATACCAGATTCAGAGGCCAACGTTCTATGTTAGCCCCAGCAATGGGCTGGCCCCAGGCACCAGAGAGGTGCCCATGGCCCCAGGCTGCAGAGGACCCAGGTTACGACTTGCTCAAGTAGACCCAGGGTCTAGACCTTGGTACCAGGCCAGCCTCTGTGAACTGAGACTCCAAGACCACCATTGCAGACCTAGGCTCTAAGCTAGACTCTGCAAACTCAGGAGATATATACATATGCAGATTCAGACTCCAGGCGTGCTCCACTGTCAGGTCAGTGTCCATGGACTCAGGCTCCAGGCACATTCCAGTAGACCTACAAACCAGGCTCACTCTGATGCTTGGCCAATCCCTACAGACTCATGTTCAAGTGCAGCCCCAGCACCAACTCAACCCCTGTGGTTGCAAACTTCGGGCTAACCTCATGGGCTGATATAGTTTGCATATGTGTTCCCACCCAAATTTCATGTTTAACTGTAATCCCTAATATTGCGATTACAATATTAGGTAATCCCTAATATTGGGATTACCGGGTAGGAGGTAACTGGATTATGAGGGTGGATTTCTCATGAATGGTTTAGCACCATCTCTGTGATGCTATTCTTGTGATAGTGAGTTCTCATGAGATCTGGCTATTTAAAAGTGTGTGATACCTCCCCACCCCCACTACTCTTGCTTCTGCTTTGCCATGTGATGTCTCTGACTCTCTTTGCCTTCTGCCAAGATTGCAAACTTCCTGAAACCTCCCAAGAACTCAAGCAGACATCAGCACCATGCTTCCTGTAAATCATGCAGAATGATGAGCCAGTGAAACCTCTTTTCATTATAAAATACCCAATCTCAGTTATTTCTTTATAGGAATGCAAGAATGGCCTAATACATGGACACAGGCTCCAGCTCCAAGCTTGTGCACCCAGACTCAAGGGCCATTCTGTAGACCCAATCAACAGGTCTAAACCAGTGGATCAGGCTCCAGGCCCAATGCCATGGAATTAGCATCAGACCTACTGTTCTGCTGACTCAGGGACTAGGCCAACCTGCCCAGGACCCCAGCAGCAAAACTGTCCTTGTACCACAACAAACAGCCTTCCCAGAATCTCTGGATCGTCTGACTGGTGAAGAGTTTCCCCAGAAAAAACTATTTTACAAACATTTGAGTAAGTCCCTTCTGCAAATATCCACACATCAAAATAAGGCAATAAGGAATATAAAAAGAAAAAAAACTAATGAGACATAGTACCACCAAAAGAACACAATAATCTCCCACTAGCTAACACCAAATACATAGATATGTTAGAACTGTCAAAGAATTTAAAATAATTTATTTATGTAAGCTCAGCAAATATGAAGAAAATACAGAGAAAAAATTCAATGTAATCAGACAAACAATAAATTATAAAAGCTAGAAATTAAATAGAGAATAAAATTATATTTTAAAAAATCAAACACATTCTGGAGCAAAAAAATATAAAAATGAAATATAAAATGCAATAAAGAATATCAACAAAAATTGATCAAGCAAAAGAAAGACTAAATTAAGACATTATGAGAGGAGAAAAAAGAAAAAAGAATCAAAATGAATGATTGGCTTGATGAAATGGCATAAAAAGAACAAATGTTCCAGTTATAGAACTTCCTGAGGAAAAACAGAAAGATATAGTAGTAGAACACATTTAAAGAAATAATGGAAATCGTTCCAAATCTGGGGAAATATATAAATACGAAGATACAGGAAGGTCAAAATTCTCCAATCAGAATCAATCCAAACAAGACTACACTACGACATAGTAGAATCAAACTGTCAAAAATCAAAGACAAAGAGAGGATCTTGAAAGCAGCAAGATACAAGAAACCAATAACATAAGAGAGTTCCCATATGGCTAGCAGTAGATTTCTCAGCAGAAATCTTACAGGGCAGAAGAAAGTGATATGATATATTTAAAGCAAACTTGTCCAACCTGTGGCCCATAGACCGCCTGTGGCCCGTGGCCCAGGTTGGTTTTGAATGCGGTGCAACACAAATTCAAAAACTTTCTTAAAACATTATGATTGTTTTGGGGGGACAATTTTTTTTTTTTTTTTTTTTTAGCTCATCAGCTATTGTTAGTGTTTGTTAATGTATTTTATGTGTGGCCCAAGACAATTCTTGTTCTTCCAATGCAGCCCAGGGAAGCCAAAATATTGGACACCTCTCATTTAAAGTGTTGAAGGAAAAACACCAGCAACAACTGCCGACCAAGCATACTGTCCTTGGTAAGCTAGCAAAGCTGTCCTTCAGAAATGAAGGAGTGTTAAAGACTTTTTCGGCTGAGGGAGTTTGTCACCATCATACCTCTCTAAAAAGAAATGGTAAAGAGAGTTCTTCAATCTCAAAGAAAAGAATGCTAATTAGTAACACAAAAACATATAAAGGTATAAAACACACTGGTAAATGTAGTATACAGTCAAATCTTTCTGTCTGTTTTTTCCTTTTTGATATTTACAGTAGCTTGGCTGCAACCACGTTGTCTTTTATTAGGTGAATAAATAAACTGTGATACATATAGCAAATGGAATATTATTCAGTGCTAAAAAGAAATGAGCTGTCAATCTCTGAAAAGACATGGCAAAACCATAAATGCATATTACTAAGTAAGAGAAGCACATATAAAAAGACCACATTTTGTATGAACTAAATTATATGGCATTCTGCATAAATGCAAAACTAAAGGGACAATAAACAGATCAGTAGTTGCCAGGGTGAGGCTGAGAGAGGAGGAATAAATAGGCAGAGCACAGAGAATTTGTAGGGTAGTAAAAATATTTTATATAATACTATAAGGGTGAATACAGGTCAGTGATGAATGTAGGTCTTGAATGTATATATTTATGTCTCTCAGCAAATTTGAAAAGTCTTCAGGCGTTACTTCTTCAAACATTCTCTTTGACACTTTCTATCATTCCCCTGCTTCAGTTTCTCTTGCAAATCTGCTATCAGACTTTTTGAAAGACATTTTCTCTTGATTTATTTTTATACTTTGACTGTACCATATGTTCCTGTTTCTTTATATTTCTTGCTATTTTGTGGTTGTTGTTTTGCTGAAAACCAGACAATGGAATCTAATAATGTGATAATTCGATTCTGAAAATTCAGTTCTCCTTCTTCCCCTGAGTTTTCTGGTTTTTATTATTGTTTCTGTTTTTAATTGTTTTAGGCTGTCTCTGTACTAAGGATCAGACTGAGATGTAAACTTAAGGTTTTCTCCTATCTTTTCTGAGACATTGGGCACGAATGCTCACTTTCAATTTTCCAGTATATGTAATTGTTTTTGAATGTTTTATTGCTTAATGTCTGGCACCCAAAAAGGAAAAAAAATGAAATGGAAGAGGATATCTGGCATTTAAATCTCTTGGAAGTCACATTAGCCAGAGAAGAGGCTTGCAACAATGGGAGGAGGTGCATCAATGGTTGCCTGATTTTGTGTCTGTGCCTTTGTGATCAGAAACAGCAATCAGCAATCAGATCACAGATCTCAATATTTGAAGGACAGAGTTCTTTTTTGCCTACTCTGGCTCGCACAAGTTGTGTTCAAGCTGTTCGAGAAATAGGGGTATAGCTGTCTATCCTGTGGTTGAAGACTGGGGGATGGGTGGCTCTTAGCCACTGTGCTAACAGATGAAACTGACTAAAAATAATGACAATTTATCATCTAAGTCTTCACCTGGAATTTGCAAGCCTTCATTAGCCTCTAGAGTTCAAAATAGTTTCATCAGACAAATTATGCCGTGGAATTGTTGCCTAGGTAGAAACAAATTCCTGGTGCTTCTTATTCTTCGCATCTTCCCAGAAACCTCAGTGATTTACATATTTTGAAGCTACATCCTTTTCTAGATGTATGCTTTCATTTTTGTCATTTTAAATGGTGTTATGTTAAATTTTTATGTTTCAATTGTTTATTGCCAATGCCTAGAAACATAATTGAAAAGGTCAAAATATATTGACCTTTTATCCTAAAACTTGTCAAAGTTATTCAGTTTGAGTAGCTTCTTTACATATATCTTGAGATTCTTAAATGTATCTGAATATGTCAACTCTGAATAATGGGAGTTTTGCATTTTTTGTTTCTAACATGACACATAAAAATTTTATTTTCTTGACTTAAGAGACTGACCATTCTTGCCTTACCCTCAATTTGGGGAGAAGAAATTGATACTTCAACCTTCTGCTTGATATTAACTATACATTTTTTGTGGCTGCTTCTTTTTCTTGCTCTAGTTTCCTTTTATTTCTAATTTAATGAGAATTTTTACCATGAATGGGGTTGATTATTTTTGCAATTGTTTTCATGAATTTTTGAGATAATCATATGTTTTTCTCCTTTATTCTGTTGTTAATTATATTGGATCATTTAAGTATGACTCTACCTTTCATTCCTGGTATAATACTCCCTTGGTCATAGTGGGTTTTCATTTTTATATACTGAATTAGATTTGCTGATATTGTTAATGATTCCATCTGTGTTCATGAGGGATGTTGATATATTGCATTTCTATTTGAAAGATCTTTGATCTTGGCATAAAATAATTTTGACCTTACAAATGTGTTGGAAAGTATGTCCTCTTACTCTCATTTTGTGCAGTATTGGTTGTATTTAATTATAAAGCATTTCATAAAATTCCCTGGTGAAGCCATCTTTAGCTGAAGGCTAGTATGACAGCTTGTTTGGGGAGTTATATGCACTTGTGGGTTCTGAGCTCTTGTCCGGTGTCCAGGAAAAATGAAGTGAATGAGGAGGATTTTATTGAACAATGAAAGTGGCTGTCAGCGGGAAGAAGAGCTGGAAGAGGGGATAGAACAGGCAGGTAATCTTCCCCTCCAGTCCAGCCATCTCTGGCCGGACTCTTCTCCGAAGTCAAGCCATTGATCTGTCCCTCTGAAGTCACATTGCTTCTCTCTGATGTCCAGCTTCTTCTCCTCTCCGACTGAGTCTGAGGTCTTCATAGGTACAGGAATAGGGGTGGGGTGGGCCATGGGTAGTTTAGAAAAAGGCAACATTCAAGAGGGAAAACAGGGATAGAGGTTGTCACATTGGGCCTCAGGTTTCAGGCGTTTTGGCTTGAAGGTGAGGTTTTGTCAGGGACCCACCCTTGTCTGCCTAGAATTTCTTTGCCTCCTGCCTCTAACATTGTATCAAAATAATCTGCTAGTTTTTTTCTTTGTTGAAAATTTGATTCGTAGTATATAGTTATTTAAGTTTTTACAGGGAACCTTTTTTAGATGCATCTGATTATGTGTTTTTATGGGTTATATTTTATTTACTTTGATGAAGGTGCATTGTACTTCAGTATCTGAGAATTCTTGTCTTTCATCAATACAGGGAATTCAAAAATAATTGTCATTTGCACATGGCCTCCTTCACCAATTCTTGTTTTATGAAAATTGTACTAGCTGTGACTGTATATATGTTTTTTCTCTCATTTATGCTTTTTCTTTGTTAATGGTCCCTAGAAATTCCTTTATTTTATATCTGTGTCTTTAAATATGTGTTTATTTTATTTTAGTAGTTATTTGCTTTGGGAAAGTTTTTATGTCATCTAGACTGCCATTTGGGCAAGGCTGCTATTCAAAATTTTATGTTCATGTATATTTTTGTTTGAAAAACATACCATATTTTCATAATAGACAAATGTTTGATTATATTCAAATATTTTTGCATTCTTGTCGTTTCCTTAAAAAAGTAAATATAATCAAAACATTCTAGAGGTATAAAAAGTTTGAAACTTTGAAAGTGAGCAATTGTTTCAATCAATCCATATATGGAATCTTTAACCACATAGTTAAGAAATTAGAAGAAAATTAAAATTTATTAATCAGTTTGCAATAACTCAAAAACACTTTTCCATCTACTATGTATAATACACTTTGGTTAATGATATAAATATTTCAAATGTTTTAACACTAAATCCTTGCCCTCTTTCTCAGCGAGATAATGATTAAAATGAATTAATAAAGTAAATACATACCTACTCCCCTCCCACACTTATGCACACAAACAGCAATCTGTGAATGGCAGTCACATAAAAAAAACTGATAGTAAAATATATTCAGTAATAATTTATAAACATTTTCTTATCATTCACTCTATATATTAATATACATTCAGGAAATTAAAGATTACTTGATTTGCATTTCTACAGTCATACTTCTTTATCATGAGAAAATAGTTTTTAGTTCACTTAGCAAATATGTAGGGAATGACATCTTTGCATGAATTTCTAATATAAGATTGTAATAGTAAGGAGAAAAACAACAAGCATAATAACTATATATTTTATTTCTTTTTCCAAAACTAGTAAATTAGGCCAGATTTTACCAAAAGTAAAGAGACACAAATGATTTTATCATATGCACTTACATTATAAAAATTTAATATCATGCTATATAATTTTACTTTTAATTGTAGATGGCATAAAGTTTTGCTAGATTTTAAACTAAATACAATATAAACCTTTATTCCGATAAAAGACCTTTATAAAAGGACAAAAAAATTTCTATATAGAGTTTTAGGCTTGTCAGGAAAAGATTTTAATATTGTAACAAATCAGATAACAGGTAGAGATTTATTGTCCCAGGGGACCTATAGCCTTTTTAGGTGACTTTTAAAGGTCTTTTTTGAGTGGAAGATGTAGAAGAATAAGGAATAAAGAAATGACTGACTGCTCATGATTCATAATAATAAAATAGTAGAGTTGGAATACATACACACATTACAAATGCACAAAAAGCAGCTCAGCTAATTCCTCCAAGGTGAAATTTACACATTTCTTTGCTGCAGAAGTACAGCTAAGGGAGTGATAAATTGCAATGCTCCTGGAAATGAGAATAGAGTCCTGGTTCCACAGTCTACTGCCAGATCTTTTAAGATGTGTAGGGATTAGTGAAGGCCCCTGAGCATTTTTCTGTGAGTGGATTTCCCCTTTATAATGATTAACTATAAATCTCAGAAACAGACAGTGCTGTAGTTGGATGTTCTGTATAGATCCCTATAACTGACAACTAAAACCTAAGCAGAATCTTGCATTTTGGAGGATAGATATGAATGGATGTTCAATCCCCTCACCACATCCTCAGACCTCATGCACATCCTAATTGACAGGAAGCAAATTGAGTAGCCCAAAGAAGAAATTACACAAATGTCATTAGGTCCCTAATTTTTAGGGTGCTAGTTGAGTTACTGACTAAGATGAGTTGATATTGTCAAATATGGTGCTAAAATAATTTTTATACAAGCATTTTCAGTTTAATAATCTAATGTTTAATAAACTTACACTGAGAACAACAAAAATAGTGTACAGAAAATTATTGCTATAACTTTGCTTCAAATGATAATTAAGTGCAGGGAAATTAAATAGATCAGTAATTCTCAAAATTCTCAAAATTTTGATTGCAGGGATATTTAACTTCTTTTAATAGTTGGAAATGATAAATAGATACTGTTTCTTTGGGTTTCAGTTCTTGAAAAGATGGTCAAAATTCCAGAAAAGTGCATTTAAGGAATTAATAATTTTAAGTCCTCAAAAGATAATCTAGGATTAAGTAAGTTCAGAAAAACGACATTGCACTTTTGCATTTATCTGTCAGTTTAGGTCAGTCAATGAAAAATGCATTCTCTTGTGTCTTTGTTACATGACGGTTGCGAAAAGGTCTTAGCTCCTTCCACTCATAAATTTTAGTTTTTGCCCATTATTTCTACAACTTTTTTTCTATACTAGTGTTTTTCTTCTTTCCTTGTGGTAATCAAATGACCAGACTAGTAGATCTTTTTGATATTTTTCCACTGTTTCCAAGGCTCTGTTTATTTTTTAAAATATTTTATTTTTTCTCTGTTTTTCAGGTAGGATAATTCCTACTGTCAAAGTTTAGTGACTAATTTCTCTGTCATCTTCATTATTCAATTGAGCCCATCCAGTGAATTTTTAAGTCAGACGTCACAGTTTTCAGTTTTGAAATTCATTTTTTTTTTAACAGCAGTTGGATTATCCTCTTCCCAGAGAGGATTTATTTACCTTCTCAAATCAAGGTTTGTTTATTTGTTTGCTTATTTTTCTCTCTCCATCTCCCTGAAAGGGATGATGGACAGATGGGCTGCTGCCCTATGTAAACTCTGGGTCTGAACTTCAGTGTTCCTCCCTGTAATGTTAACTCTGCTGCACACACAGGCATGTCTGGCCTTCATTACATTGCCTCATGAGGAATCTGCATATGAGAAGCTGGCACTGCTAAGATGTTCCGTAAGTAAATACAAGTTCTGTTATCTTCTCTAGAGAGCTCTTGTTTCTTGTCCCAATAAATAAATATGGATGTAAAAACTTAGCAAGAGGTTGTAACCTATGAATCTAGGTTACTATTGTAGGAATTGCCAAATGTTAGCTTCAAAAACAATATTCTCTGCCAAAACTCTAAATTTGAAGTGAGAAGGGTGGATATTAGAGAATGCCTATGGAATTATTTTAAACCCAACCTGGTAGACATTAAAGTGCATTATTGTTCTACCCAGCTTCTGGCAACTCCTTGAGCAAATTTTGTTTGTTTGCTTGTTTTTTGTTGTTGTTGTTTTTTAATCTGCCACGGTGTTTCCATAAAATTACTGGTAGTGTTCGTTTATCAGTAGCAGTGTAACTCATCTGTCTTATATCAGGGCCATGTCAACACTCTGACTCTCTCCTCATGTAGTTTGCAAAGATTTTCGTAAATGGACTTCCTACAAGTCCCCTACATTGATGATATTTTGGTAAACCAGAGATGGAAATTTCTCTAAATCTTCACTTCTCAGAGTTTGGTCACTGACCAGTAGCCTCAGCCTCTCTTGAAAGGTTGTTAGAAATGCAGAATTTGAGGCCCCACCACAGAATTTCTGAATCAGAATCTATATTTCAATAAAATCATCACATTACTAATATACCTATAAGATTTGAAAAAGCATTGACTTAGATGACCCAAATGTCAGAGTGTAAAGATAATTTAAAGTTACAAATCATTACATTTTAACAATAGGAATGCACAAACCAGATATATGATTACCCTATCTATGGCCAAATGGCCAGCTGAAGGAAAAAGAAAAGTATATGGGTGATGGTTACTCCAAAAGCCCAGACTTCACTACCACACACTGTATCAGTGTTACAAAACTGCACTTGTACCCCCTAAATCTATAGAAATACAATAAAATAAAGATAAAATATGATTTACATATAGTTCTACTTGATGTTTCTTTCTTTTTTTTTTTTTTTTTTGAGAAGGAGTCTCACTCTTTCACCCAGGCTGGAGTGCGGTGGCGCGATCTCGGCTCACTGCAGGCTCCGCCCCCCGGGGTTCACGCCATTCTCCTGCCTCAGCCTCCCGCGTAGCTGGGACTACAGGCGCCTGCCACCTCGCCCGGCTAATTTTTTGTAGAGACAGGGTTTCACCGTGTTAGCCAGGATGGTCTCGATCTCCTGACCTCGTGATCCGCCCGCCTCAGCCTCCCAAAGTGCTGGGATTACAGGAGTGAGCCACCGCGCCCGGCCGATATGTTTCTTTTACATGGAAGCAGATGGGTGTTGCATTACAGCCCAATTCAGGGTTAGCTCAGAAAGAAATTGAAATATTGGTAAAATTTCAAGAAGCACATTTGATTATCTTCCTTGTGTAAAGAAAAAAGTCACCTGAGATAAAGATCTACAT